>NW_010425142.1:4205-21274 GCF_000710305.1 Buceros rhinoceros silvestris
TCCTTTCTCAGAGCGTTTTACCTAAAGCTGCTTGATAACTTGCAGATGAAATAACATACGATCATCGTGGCAGCCTGCAGGTAACTGCCTGCAAAACCCACGATACTTGCCGACTCTGCCCGATCTTCTGCAGAGAGCCTTTCCCCGCACAAGAGAAAAAGGCGGCTGGGGGGGTGCCTCTAGGCTCAACAAATGACACTGTCCCCAGGGCGGGCATCTCCGCCCCGCACCACGCCTGACAACCAGCTGCAGCTGAGACAGAGAAACTTGATCAGGATAGACCGACCCCAGTGCGTTACGGTGAGGATGTTGGGCTGATTCCACCCAGTTTCCAGCAAGATACCCCTCCTATGCATCAATACCCCATGCTCCCCATCCTAATCCTTGCCCCCAGCTAAGGAGCTCCACCTCGGAATCCAGCGCTAATCCCGCCTCCTCCCTGCCAGCCCGGTGCGGTTCTGGGCGCCAAACTGCAGGTGCTGATCGCATCTGGCTGTGCTGCCACCTCCCGAGAGAAGCCAGCATCCCAGCTTCTGCTCAGAGTAGAGGACATGTTCTGCAGCCAGGCTCGCAGCCTGCGTGAAAGTCCCCAAGGGAGCCAGGGAAAGTCCCCAAGGGAGCCCCTAGCCTGGGAAGACAAGATGTGAGTCCAGGAGTCACCATACCTTTAGGTCAGCTGCAGCCTGGCCTCCTCTTTTATTCACAAGGGTGAAGAAGAGGTGGGGGTGAGACTGCCCACAGCAACCGATGGAAAAAAATGCAAACACGGGCAAGAGTGAGGTTTTGAGAGACAAAGATTCTTCCTCTAACCTGAGCTGAGATCCTGAAGGGGTGGCAGAGACAGAGGCTGAGACTGTACTTCAGAGAGAGGGCAAGTCTTTCAGAGTGTAACAGGAAAGCAGTAGCAGGGGAGTGATTGTTTAAACCTGAACATCCCAGAACTGCACGAGGTGACAACAGGCCATGGGATAGTCCAAGAGCAGGAGACAGCACCACTAACCACACTACAGACCGCATTTGAGTCACAGTCTGGATCTCCTTTGTTGCTTAGACAAAAGTTTTCGAAGTGCCTTTTATCCTTTCAAGGAAAAGGCAAAAAAAAAAAAAAAAAGACAGTGTTATGATAGCTCAATACAAGTAGTTATATTAATCTAGTAATGCACGTAAGCAACATGGGAAGATCTGCCAGGCTAATTAACCGTGGCCAGGAAAAACCATGAGAGTAACCAAAGTAGTAACACGACCTTGCCTGCATATAAATCAGTGAACTCCTACTGATTTGGGAAATCCACGAACCTTCAGGAACACGAGGAGAGGCAGTTCCAGACTGCTGTGTGGGAGACACTAAAACACTGTTTACAGATAGTCCTAACTACAACTTCTCCCTGACAGTCCTGAATGTGGAGAGAGAGTTGCAGAAGGAATAAGCACTAAAATCAGCAAAAAACATCAGCACAGGGAGGTCTGGAAGCTACTTCCACCAAGTCGAAAGGTTTTGATGCTGTTTGAAATGAGGTGAGAACCATTGAGCTAAAACTGTGCATTTTTCTTCCCCCTTTAATTCTTTGTCTTTTTTCCAAAATATATAGTAGTATCCCAAAATTCTTCCAAAGATCTCTTCTAACTGACATGAGTCCCTAACTGCAGGCCCTGCTCGACAAGATAAAATTCCTTAGCCTTTGCCATCCTTCTTTGTCACAATAGGAGATGCTGCTATCAGTAATGAAGCCCCTGGTAGTCATAGTAAAGGCACCATTTGGCAATTGAAAACTGTAAAAATTCAAATCCAAGCTCTTTTGCCTTTTTTTTGAGGGGATGTGGAATTTGAAGGTGGAGTTCAGATGTGAATTCAGGGCAAAAAAATAACTGATTTTATACCACTTCTTCTTAGAAAGACAAAAAGGAATAGGAAAACAAATCAGGTGGCCCACAGACAGGGCAATTACTGGTGCAAAACTATATGAGTATTACAAAAGACGCCAAGAGTTGAGGGGGCCAGCAGTCCCCTGCCTCCCATACCAGCACAAGCAGGAAGAAAAAAATCGTGGTACCTAACTCAGAGAGTTCTCTGAAGGCAGGATTTCCAGTATTTCTGGCATTTAACCACTCTGTCGTGAAATGCCTAGACAAGACAATATACTGAGTTTAGCCTTACTTTGGTCTCCACTGGAGAGTTGATTACGGCATCTAGGTCAGCAAATCCCACAAGAGATAGTCTGCCTGCCAGCTCTATACTGAACAATAAAATAAATTAATAAACCGTCATACTTCTTGGCAGTTTCATATTCCTTAAATGTATCTTGCTGTGTCAAACATCCTTTCCCTTCATTTTAAAGCTCAGCACACGTGGACCTCCAGAACCCCAACGGGAAGGCGGCCACTTGAAGCAGCAAGCTTTTGCTGATCAGAAAACACAAGCTCCCCAATCCCAGCAGCTTCAGGAAATGCAGAAAATAGAAGTAAGCAGAGAAACAAGTGTAAGGTGCAGGGCCTAGTACTTTGGTAATGTTTGCTTTTGGTAATTTACCACTACGAAGTAGATGTATTATCTTCTTTCCCCTTCTCCAGTCACTGGGGGGTTTTTTGTTTTTTCTTTCTCCCTCTGCCCATGACATTCATTAATTATATTTCGCAACACATTTTAAGAATTCAGTGATTCCTATCTGTGCTAGGATAAAGAGGAAAGAGCCATATCCAGCACTAGGAATACTCTTCCACCCACCCACAGTATCAAGAAGACTTTAAAAAAAAAAAGTTGCAACAGCCTCAGGGAGTTTTTAGCAAGACACATAGAAAGTTCTATATTGGGCGAGAGTTTACTACAACCACCAAGGATTTAACTCCTTTACCTCAATATGTAGAAATACTCCGGAGTTTATCATGGAAGATCCTTATGTTCAAGCTCACTCAGATCTTGTAACCCTCTTTCGTGAGCCTGCGGTCATTCAAGCCAATGTCTTGCACGGGTCTGAATGCGAATATTGTAAGTGATTTTTGAGGAACCAGGAAAGCTGGAAAAATAAAGACCAGAGATCTGGAAATAGCCCACACACATCCAAACCATCAGCAGTTACCAGACCCTTTTCATTCCCCAGAGGAGAAAAAACAAAGCCCCATTCTCTTACCTTCCTTTGTCCATACCGCCAGTGACAAAGTCCCTGCCTTCGCATTTAGATATGTTCTTCCTGCTGGGGGTTGCACTGGCAGTTTCTGCAAATGCCCATCAAACAGCAGCCTTGGGTTAGAAAGGCGCCTGCAAGTGAGGAATAGCCCTTAAAACTCTTCTTTCATACAGCAAAACTGTCGATTAATTAAGACATTTTGAAGATCATATGGAAAACCGCTCATTTTCTCTTCAGTTCTAGGACAGGGGAAAATGAAGTAGATGACAACTTATCTGGGTAAGAGTTGGGAGGGGGCGGGGGGGAGGCTGAGGGACCAATAACCCCCAGAAGCTCATGAGTGCAACTTGCATTCCCATGTTATCTGATTAAAAATTGCTTACACTAAATCAGTTTCCCCCCAATTTACCTTACTATTTCCTTCTACTTACGCCT
Source organism: Buceros rhinoceros silvestris (assembly GCF_000710305.1). Taxonomy (NCBI): domain Eukaryota; kingdom Metazoa; phylum Chordata; class Aves; order Bucerotiformes; family Bucerotidae; genus Buceros; species Buceros rhinoceros. The sequence goes on from NW_010425142.1 coordinate 7,763, forward strand.
TTAACCCCTGCTTTCTCTCACAGTGTAATTTATTGTATGATTCTCTGATTGTATGTTTGTATTTCACTGTATTTTTACACTCGACCATTAAAACCCAGAATGAAGATTTGCTGGTGCATAGAAATTATCTTTCCCTTCTACAAATACGCATTTAATTCCATCTTATTTGCATTACGATTCGATATGGAGTGCAGTTCATTTTGCATCTCCCATTTCTTTGCTGCGTGCAAGAGCAAAATATCTGAAATTCCCCTATAGATTTATGGGTTGTGAAGATAAGGGGGCTTCCCTGCAGTCCTGCAAAGGTCTTTGGTGAGGTTTCGGAGGGAGGAATAATCTGCTCTGGGAAAACACCAGAGCTCCTGTGAAGGCAAGCGAAAGGTTGGAAACCTCAGGTGTCCCAACACCTAGCAAACACAAATTAGAGGGGATTTCCTTTAAACTCACTTCAGCCTGTGAGAAACGGAGGAGGCCTCCTCCTGCCAGAGCCTGGTGAGTGGTAATATTCCTGATGCCACACGTTTTGTTCACAGCGGTTACAGCTGTCGAGAGTGAAGAGTAAAAAAGTCCGTCATGCGACAGTGAGCCAGTTTACAAACGCAGCTTTCAGCTGAACCCTGTACATTTGTTTGGAAGCTTCTTACCACGGTTTACAGTCACCCCTCCTTTCCTGACAGGGACGAGCAGATTTCACTCTATTAACCGTATCTCCCTCAGGTTCTCTGTTCAAGCTGAAAAAAAAGTTCTCAGAGATCTTGGAAGGCACATTTGGGACTCGCAAACAACACAACAGTGGTTTGCTGGCAGCAGCTTAATTTAAATTGGATTTCACATCAATTCGCGCAACAGCTGAGGGATCCCGTGTGGACACACTTCTTTGCCTTAAGAATTGGCTTGAAATCAGTTCCTAATCAATTTAAGCTCTGCTGATCAGATTTTAATATCTATTTAAAAGGTCAACACAACCTTTTGCATTGATTTAATGAAATGATATTGAAAGCAACGCTCGAGTAAACTGCTGCAGCTCTGTGTAAAAGCTGCCTGAATTAGTGTAACATGGATTGTCAAAAGACAGAGAAACATTTCTCCCCCTCAAAGCTTGCAAATTCAATCTCTTGATTGAATGGTAGCAAGATAGAGGCTGATGGATGTCTCCTCTGATGGAGCCACGTATTGATTTTGTCATTAGATATACAAAACAAACGACTAATTCTGTAATAGGCACATTTTATGCCTTCCCTTGATAGTGTTGATCTAGCCCTACATACATAATTTTAGCTCAAAATCACATATATGCCCTCTTCAATATGAAAGTTCAAAATTCAGACCTGGGAATGCTTTTGAAATCATGATCTTTAAAAAGATTATAATCTGGAAAGATAGGACCTTTTAAAAAAATTTAGATAAATAACAGCATGAAAGGATCACTTCTGTCCGGAGCCTGTCTCACTGTTCAACAGGTGCAGATACTCACCATAAATTAAATCTCATTTGTGCTGTGTGGTTGAATTGCTGAGGAATCGCTTTATTGGCATGTGAAATATTTACTATGTATAGCTGGATAGCTTCCAAGGAATTCTGATGAAGTACATTAATGCACAAGAAAGAACATCCTTTCTTCATAAGACTTGTGAAAACATTGCTCCTGTGAGTAATTTATACGGAGTTTTTAAAAGTATCTGTCCGAATTGTCCATACAAGTTTATCTAGAATAACCATTAAGAAAGATCTTTTTAGGTAGATAATTCTGTCTTCTGCATTGAGTAAAGCTGCTGTCATAAACATGAATATCCAAAATAAAATAAAATTAAATTTTTTCTTCACCTTGCTTAGAAATTGCCTTTTTCTTATACAAGGGTGAAAAACCACATGTTGCTTTAAACAATTTCAGATGCCCAAAAGAGAAGAGCGATACCAGGATCACTTCAAAAAGCACGTAAACTTAGAAGCCAATAACTAACAGTTGTCTGGGAATTATTTGCATGTGTCCTTTGAATGAGAGGCATTATTTGCTAAGAATGATTTATTTAGACAATTCAGCTGTGGATTTCTACATCTGTGGAACGACCAAAATGGAGTATGAAGGTAGGAGAGACTTCCAGTTTCTATCGAGAAGTTCTGGGTTCCCAGCTGTAATATGAGATCTGGGTTTACTGGCAGAATGTTACAATAGGCAAGAAAAAAGGACATCAACAGCAGGTTTACACCGACCAGAAAAGTTTCAAACAAGTGTTTCTTTGCAGCTGAGGAGCCACATAAAAAACGCAGCCTAAATTAAACAGCAATAAAAGCCAATAAGAACTGTGTTATATTAAGGAGCTAATACGGAGAGCCATGAAAGCTCAAGAGTTTGTATGAGCAGCCTATAAAAAATGCTAATGTAACTAACACCAGGGAACTCTGTAGAAACCATCCTTCTGCAAATCCAAAACTCTATTAGAAAAAAAAAATCAAATTATTTTCAGGACCAGGAGTAACAGATGTCTACAAATTTGCAAGGTTAAAATTTGTTCTCTGTTCCTGATTCGCAGGTGTATGACACCAAAGTACACACGTAATTTTCAAGGATATGTTTCTCTGAGATGAAAGCAAGTCCTCCATCCCACCTGGTATCAACTGCCTCTGAGTTTAAGTTCAGGGAACCTGAACGTGAGTAGTACCAATTGCCTTTCCACCCTCTAAACATTATGGCTATGCAGTGGACTGCTCATGACAGCCGGGAGAACTTTACCCTCAGACTGGTGGTGAACAACACACCATTTATATTAGTTTTGCACAGATGATTATAACAGTATTTTGCATATTCACGCTTTATTCAACGTACATGGAAAAGACAAGGTGCACAAGGCAGTGTGTGTGTCTGTGTTTGTGCATTGGCTTTGACTCTAGAGTGAGGACATTTCATTCTCTGAACGGTCAGGGAAAGGTGCAAAAAAGAGGAAACTGTTTTTTATTTAAGGACTATTATGCACAGAAAACTACTGGAAAGCAGACAAGGGTCAACTCTTTCAAGTCTTTTTCCCCCAAGAAGATACAAATTGCCCGAGTGACGAGGGGATGAAGTGTTTCTCCATGAACCATGCATACCTTAGGCTAAAACCATTGTGCTAGTTTATACTGATGCTAAAACTGCAGAGTAAGTGAAGAAAGCGTCTTTTTATTACAACACTGAGTATTTTAATTAAGAGGGGAATTGTGGCTTCTGCCATTAGTGCTAGTGCACTCATAAACCAAAAAAAAAACCTGAAAACCTTACTTTCTCACTGAATGGAAGTTTCTTCCTGGCTTCGCGTGCAAAAACCTCATACTGAGCTTGTGGACACACTATGTCCCACTAATACAGCAGCATCACACGGAGAACTGCCCTGTGACTAAAGGAGTGGCCAGATCAGTTGGAAGACATCTTTTCCATAATTCGAATGCGTTGTTAATACTTGGCATTTCAAATGCTCATTAGAGTATGACAGAGAACATCGGTCACTTCCATCAAGACAGGAATTCGTACGAGCAAAAGTCCTATCTGAACAACTAAAACATTGCTGGAATAACACTGGAAACACTTGTTCCTTGTTTCCACAGGCTCAGCAATACTTCAGCTGGCCTTTTGATAAAGATTGGCTGAGGATATGATATGCCATATAGACAGTACAGAAACTCATACTTCCAGTCAAAGACTGGAACACGCCAGTTTAGGACCAGTCTAATCTCAGCTACGACTTAGGAGTTTTCATACCTGGCAGCAGTGAAGAGGATACTTTAAAACTTTTCAATATTAAACAGTCACAAAATTAATTACAATTCATACTGTTAAGTTCTCTAAATCAGTTCATCTGCTTAAAATTGTATTATTTTTACAAATGTGCTTGTTGAATAAATAAGCTAGAAATAATCAACTTCATTCTTGCCCAGTTTTTTTAATAAAAAATGTTTTTAATCTTCTAATTTGTGTAATGACTTCCAAGTTGGAGGAACAGGATATGATGTCTGCAACAAGCATAAATTTAAAGAATGCTTCTAATTGCCATGTGAAATAATATTCTTGTGAAAAAATAATACATGTAAAAAAGCAGATAGTGAAAAATTTTGTTCCTTGGCACTGGTGACCTCTCAAAACTTCCTGGAACAGATTAAACATTACCGCCAGTCCAGCCACCTCCAGATAAAATGAAATAATGCTTTGTGGCACATGCAGGTTACGAGAGACTGAATGAAAGAGCCTGAACAGAGCAAAATTCAAAATGGAATGAGAGCAAAATAACGATCTGTCTGACTTGCAAAGACAGAGGAAATAATGAATTCAAAATAAGCGAGACACTGCCCATTACTGCACGCTCGGTTTGCAATTGCTGCACGACATAGTCACTACTCTTGGATTAATTACGGAAAAGAGGAAAGTAGGTGTGTGTCTACTTCCCCCATTTGAATTGAAAAGGAAGTGTGCAGAAAGGCACACAGTGGGTGTGCACAGGCTCACACCCCTTCTCCTCAAGCATGGAATAAAGCTCTCACAGACACATCCTCCTGGTCAGAGCTTGGGGCTGGGACAGGCTGCCTCGGCCAGTCTCCTCCAGACCTCTGAACTTTCTTCAGGGGAAATCCAGGTTCGGGACCCTGTAAAAGGTCACCCCACTTTTTAAGTCCACTCAAGGGTGTTCGTGGCATTAACTACGCTCAGCAGGCAATCTGGAGTAAGCTTTCCAAAGAAAACATTGTTCTGAAAACACCAGGTGACAGGATGAAGACATGCCATGGTACGTTTGAACCTGCTAAGAAACGTACGTTATAGCTGGATCAATACAATTTTACCAAGAAGGATGGAAAAAAGTTGGAGGTACATGAAATTTGTGTTGTGCCCGTTAGATTTCAAATGTGAAGCAAGAACAAAAACCAGACATTGAGGATTTCAAGGGAAGACCTTTGCTGTTGTGGAGGTTGAAGGGATCAAATGTAACAGAACACAGGCAGTTTCAAGAACAGACCTTTTCTGAAGCACCAGGTCCTGAGTCCAGAATGAAACCTAACAGGGAACATTGATTCACAGGATTACTCAGTTCTCTCCTTTGCACCTAACTCCTCAGGATTTGGACTTTTGCTTTCACTGTGTGTTGGCATGAGTAGTCTCAGATCTGCAAAGACAGGTGATTCAGGAAATAAATGGAAGATTTAGACAACCTCTGGACTATGGTCATGTCCTGCACAATTGCCTACTTTACAGGAACAAATGTGATGTCAAAAAGAGGGGCAGGACCCAGTGTAGTACGGATCCAGGTCCACAGGAGTCCCCATGCAGCCCCTTTTGCAACTTCACATTTAATTTTTTAAATACACAAAGATCAAGTTAAGTACTAGGGAAAAAAGAATTAAAAGGAGATGGCACTATTTACTGGAGGCACTTGATTTTCTTTTGTGTGTGTGTACGTGTCCAAGATCTTTTCTACTGGAGGAGGAGTCATGCAACATGTATGTCTCTGCATTGTTTATTTTCTTCCTTTCCTCTCTGTTAGGTTGTCCTTCTGGGTTTGCTTTCTTTGCTAAACTGTGAATGGCCCTGTTGTGCATCTCTGGGGACTCTGAGAGATGCAACTGAAGGAGGACATGAAGTTCAGAGTTGTAGACGTTTTTATGGAAGTACAGTCACAGTTCCACTGTCAAGTCTACACTGAACCAAGAGCAGGTATCTAAGCTCTTCATTAAACATATAAAATTGCTCCTTATCCTCCCTATAATGTCTTTTGGGGGTTGGGGGGCAGGCAAAAAAAGGTGCATAGATTTTTAATGATGGGGTGGTTAGCAGCTGGAGCAAATGACTGAAAGAAACAATTCTTCATGTCACCCTTCTCCCTCCCCCAGCGTTCAGATCAAGGCTTGATGGCTTCCTGAGGGATCTGTTGCTGTCACACACGAGCTACCAGGCTCAGCACTAAATTGAGAAGGTAAAATGCAATGGCTCTAATAGGAAGGAGCTCAAACTACTTGATCAAAGGGTGCCTCCTACCCTTTCATTCAGCGACTCTATTAACCAAAGACAGGCAATATTCTAGAGGATTTTCAACAGTCCTCTATTAGCTTGTGACTCATTAAAAATGGAGTCCTTAAGCAATGTAACATTTGGTGCATTTATTGTCTTAAATGAGCTTAGAGAAACACCTTATCAGTCTTTAATTTATTACCAACATTCACTAAAACTTCAGAGAGTTGCACACTGGAGGAAAAATAGCTCTCATATCTAATTGCTGAGATTAATTTGCAGTTATCAGTATATTAGGAATTCAGGTTTGCACTACAATCCTCCTTTTCAGTAATTGCTACACATGTTCCATTTTATTTCTCTAAGAAACCAAGTTAGAATGAGAAATTTGGTTCAAAATTCACATAGTTCACAGTTTTGAATTTCCAGAGTAAAAACCCCATCTTTAGATAGCAAATTCTCACCTTTTTTGGACAGGCACTCCTCAGGTGAGAATCACAGAACACTGTTGCCACAAAAGCTTTATACTGCAGAGAAATGACATTATAAAACTAAAAAAACTCCTGCAGATGAAGCCAGTGTTAAGGCTACATGACAGTGATTTTCAGTAAAATATATTACAGAGATAATGCATTTTATCAAATCCCAAGAAACCCTGGAAATTCTAAGGTAAAATTAAATTTAACAAGAAATCCAAATAAAGCACACAGAAATTAAGAGTCAAATACCTAAACAATCTTAATGATGCCTGGAGAAAATCTCTTCTAAATCTCTGACTAGCTAGAACTCACATCATTTGTTTGCATAGTATGTGTGAGTTTGTAGATATATACTAATACATGCTGCTTTTGAAGATGAAACCTACCTTTCCATGTTACAGTGTGTAACTGGAAGTTCTGTTCTGCAGCAAATGCAGCATGCCTTTAAGAATCTCTTAACCATATCCAAGCCCACAAACGTACAACTATCTCAATACAAACTGTATGGTTTTGCCTGGTTACAGTCACCCCAGTAACAGCCATGTAGCTGTTAAAAAGCTCATCTCATCTCAAAAAGAACAGGGTAAAGCATAAATTAGAAAGTAATAGACATACCAGATATCCGCAATGCATCTCAGGAGCCTCAGCAGTACCTTGTGGAATCTGACAACAAGTTACAGGTCAGTGCAACCAACGCACCAGAGGCTCTTTGGCTGCAGACTCGTACCTCTAGAAGTCTGGAGGGAGAAGAGTTAGGAGGACAATTGGAGATTTAAGGCCTCCTTGACAGGGGCAGCTGCATGGGGCTGCAAGGACTAGAGATTCCTGAGCTGTCAGTAAGGCCATGTCTCTCTGACCCTCTGAGAACAAGATGACATGTGCAACTGGGGCTGGAGGAACATTTGCCTGGTGTGTGAGGAGTCAGCCAGACCCGGCTCCACAGCAGTTTCAGTCCTGTGATGGGAACTCTCCTCATCTCTGATGCCATTCAAACCTTGTCTATCCAAGAAGCAACATTAAAAATGTTAACCAGTTACTAGCTCAAAGTGGGATCCTGATGGCACTCTAAGACAACAGTGCAGAAATGCCGAGACAAATGACAAACTTCACAGAGGCCACTAAGTAGAAATGATCAGTCTGCCAAAGGGCTTATGAAAGGGTGTTCACAGGCAGTATTGGTCACCTGTTTTTGTAGCCTGGTAAGAGACCTGCCCTCAGAAAACTTAACCTCCCCACTCCATCTGTGCCATTAACAGCTGTGCTTTCTCTGAATGACTGCTATGCCGGCTACCGTGTCCACAACCAAGGTGCGACACTATTCGTTACAGAGGAATTGCTTGTAGCTCCCATAGGCAAACCTTATGTCACCTGTTGCCCTCTGTATGCACACTAGACTATAAAAACAAAGTGCATTATCCCCAAATTTAAAGCACTGTCTTTCTGAGTAAAAGATTCACATGAGAGGAGGTTACTTGAGAGCTGCTAACTATTTCCTGGTACAAGAGTCAGACTTAATCTTAGCTTGGATCAGTGGCCAACTCCATCTTGCATTAATCTCTCAGAAGTAGAGGCACAAGCCTTGTTCTGCCCAGGAAAAAAAGCAGCTGAGCCTCTCTCCCCCTCACACAGTATTGTTTATATTGGCCCACTTTACTGACAAAAAACCTGCAGTGAGACTGTTTCCCTGGAAAGAATTGCATTTCAACCAGTTTTTGCTGGACTACAAACTTCTCCTAGTTGATCCCTGAACCACAAGCTGAGCGTTCACACTTGCTGCTGCCATGATACTCCTGCCTGAATCATGAAAAAACAAGGATTCCTTTAAAGAGCCACAGGCTCTTCATGGTCTTGAGAAAACCCAACGCAGAGCTTCAACCACTGTCAGAACTGGCCCATCACACAGAGTCTGTCTGAGACCAGCATTCCCAAGAAGCTCCCAAACCAAGACTGCACAGCACTCCTGCACTGCTACTTGTTTCCCCAACATCCAAGCAGAATGAGCCCTATAGTGGCCATTCTCACTTCTGGATCTACAACCAGCTTTCTTGACAACTTTTTCTTTGCTCAAAGATCTGGTCATCAGGCTTATCCAGACGGGAATTCTCCTTTTCTTTGCCATTGTTAATGGATAACTGTGTCTTGGTAGTTAAAAAGGTGTACGTGGTGGTACGAGTCAGCGAGAGAAGGTAACATGCACGGAGTACCTGGAAATTCCTCCTTGTTCCTTTTTGCCCATCTTCTGAAGAGTCTGATTTTGATTAGCCAAATAGCAGGTCATACTTCAGAGAAACAACAAAGTGGGATGAGGCATAACTTGTCCCAGAAGAGAAGAGTTCATTGCTCTGCTTGCTGCTAATGAGAAAGGCTCAGAGCTGGCAGCTGGTTAAGAGAGCAAGACAAACTCCAAGAACATGAGAAGAGCCCAAGGAAGAAATTGAGCATCGCTGAGACCACTGTGCCTTGCTATCCATTTTGGTTATAAATGCTGCTTTAAAAATGTTACACCTCTGAAATACAACAAACTTTGTAAGTCAGACCCACTCCTAAAGCTAGCATTTTGGAAGTGTCCAAATGACTATTTTTAATCAAGTGGAGGCTGAGCATGCACATAGGGAGCATGTGTAACAGAGATGCTGTAATGATCTCAGAAAATTACAAACATAAATGCAGTTTAGATCTGCACACTAATGAAGAGATGCCTACATAGCCTTTGAGACAACTCACTTTAAAAGAAATTAAAAAATGTCACTTGACTGCAGTGCAGAGTTTTGTTATCCAATTACACAGTGTTAAGCACTTCATCATAATTAAAACAGTTTTGTCATTTATCTCATATAGATTTTTTTCCTAAGTTTAACCCTAAGTCTTTTTGCTTTACGGTAATTTTTCTGAGAGTAATTACTAAATTGCCATAGCAGTACTTTGGGTAGCATAAGAGAACGTAAACTCAGCCTCACTCCCTCCGTCATAATGAAGATTTTTGACTAGAAATGTACTTTCCCCCCTTCACATTATTTAAAATATGACACATGATCAATAACATGAAACTGCAGAATACCTTCTCATGATAATTCCATTGATTTTTAAAATAAGTAATTAAACCGTTAAGACCAAGTTCATCAATACAGTGACTCCTTCGTTCCCCCCTCCCAAGCAGGACAAATCAATCAGGGTCTCCTGGTTAGCATAACCAATTTTCCACTCTGACAACATACTGAATAGTCATTTCATACCCTCTTCTCTCCTTGCTCTCACATCCCCCTCCCCCCCAGCCCCAAATGACACCTTTTTCCTGAATCTTAGCTATTGCACTGTACATTCCCCAAAACCTCTATCTCTTCTACACACTCCTTCAGTCTGCAGTCTGCCTACCCATCAGGTTCCTTTGCAAAATAATGAATGCAGTTTTAGGAAAGACATATTCTAGTTTTCACAGGTAACAGATAGAATGTCAAATTGAGTTAAATGCCAAATTTCTTTCCCCTTTGATGACAGAAGCGTATCTGCAAACCGTCACCTCTGCTCAGAGTGTATTTTAACAATAGGACTTCACTGCTAACTAGCTTTCTGCAAGGCAAAACAGGCCCCTGGTAGAAGGTGAAAGGAAAGCCAAAAAAATCCTCCTGGCCTTCATCTAAAAGCAATCAGAGATGGCTGGCTCTCATCTGAAGATTTTATCTCTTACTCTGAGGCCCTTAAGACCCGTGCCATAGCTGCAATAAAATCTATCCCCAAGTGAACTTGCATATACCTCAATTTCTCTTTCTCTTCCAGTGATCCCACCAACGCCCTCATCAAGCATCTGGCAACTTGCGCTGCCACTGAGAGCTGCTCCTGCACCCAAGTGGTTGGAGAGAGGAACCTCTTCTGCGGCAGACCCTGAATCTGGCAGTACGGAGGAAACGGGCAATTAGGGAGCTATGCCACGGGTATGGGCACAGCCGGAGAAGGGATTCTTTAGTTTCTTGACAGAGGTCATGTAAAATGTTCTTGGATTTGGTTGTATTCAAGGGACACTGCAGCATGTGTGTAGGTTCCAGATGATACTCTTGATTATCCACCTCTGCAACAACTGATAAAAATCCTTCTAAAATTTGGGCTGATAGGACTCAAATTTAACACATTCTGCAAAATGCACTCTTCTTTATGTGGAACAGCAGATTCAAAACACTAGGAGCAGTTTATGCTGAAGAAACGGCTGAACACTCTGGAAGAATTACAGAATATGGAGCAAATCAGATGCACTTAACATAGTGGTGCGCAGCAGTCCTAGCTGTGCCCCACACATTACTCCCTGCTCAGCAGAGTCACAAACACTTCTTTACTGACAGAAACATTCATCCACAACATTCCTAAGGTCTACTGGTGTTTGCAAGCTGCAGGATTTTCCTGGGGTAGTAGACATTAGCGTGTGCCTGCACTTGACAATGTTATTTCAAGTGCAAGATAGGTTACATATAATTTATAAGCCTCCCTAAAAAATAATGCTCTTTCTGGAGGTGTTTATTCAACAGCCACACAAGTCGATGGCCCGAAAAATTACTTTCTACAAATTGTTTTGTTTTAAAAATAACTTTTTAATATGTATTTCAAAGGCTTATTTACAGTAAGTACAGTCATTAACCCTGTTAGGTACATGGGCAGATGTGCAGATCAGCACACACATGTAGCTCTCAGGTTAATATTACCCTAAGCTGCTTACTTAGTTCCAAAATCCAAGATTGTCACAGTTGACATGGCTTTAACAGGTGTAATCGGAACAACAACCATGTTACAGATCAGAACAACATTAAAACTATCCATCAGTTCTGTGTCTACACTTAACGAACCTTCCTTCTAACAATTCACACTATACGTATCACTGTAACGCACAAGCATCTGACAAAGGCTTCCATCAAAGATAAGCAGATTCTCTTAAGTAGGTGAAACTTAATACTCTGCACTTTGTAGAAGTATTTACTTTTCATCATGTTTAAAAAAATAGAATTACGGCATGTCTTGGCTGCCTTTCAAGTGCCAAATCCAAACCCCAGTGCATGCACCCAGCTTCCATTAAAAGCAATGAGAGATGTAAGACACTGTCCATTGGCCTTCATTAAGTGAAATAAAACGCAGAGAAGAAAAAAAAAAGCCAAAAAAAAAGGGGGGGGGGACCGAATTTCACTAAAGGTTACACAGGAACAGAGTCAGAGGTTGAACTCAGGAACCATGATTCCCTCCCCCATGATTCTGACAACATCCACCGTGGGGAATTAGGACAAACTGGGGAAGTGGCAGTGACACTGATCAGAAAGCAAAATGGATTAGGAAGCCGTGGCATTATAGTGGGTCAAAAATAGACAATAAAGGAAGAGAAGAGAAAAACAAAGAAACTTGAGAGTAACAGACAAAAAAAAATACTGAAAGCTACCATCAAAAAGGTAGTAAGATGATGTGATGCAACAGCAAGCATAAATAAAAAGAGATGCACTGATGAGAAGCATTTTTCAGACATGTAAAATAGCTGATTGTCAAAATATTTTCAGTAAATACGCAGACAAGCTGTTTGCCTCTCGTAGGTGTATTTGCTACTGCATACAATACCATGTGTGGTAGGCTGATGTTAAGGGAAGGCAACTCTTCTCATCCACCCTAGCCTCTGATCACATTTGCAGCTGCCTCAAAAATATTACCACAGAGCATTAGTTACTGACTGCACTTGGCAAAAAGAAAAAGGCAGCTGTGATCAGAGTTTTGAAAAGGAGAATTACTTTAAATTCTGTATAAAAGCTGTATAAAGACTTGAGACTTGCCATAGGCAGATGCTTGAAAAATACGCTGTTGAAGTTGGTGGCACTTACAGCATAAACCAAAAAGGTGCTGTGACTGTCCCAGAATTGGAAACCTCACATTTAGGTGACGACCAGCAGCTCACCAGTGGAGTCCAGCACAGCCAACACAGCTCTGTTTCCCAGGGGAGGGGCAGGCTCAGAGCAGGAGACTGGAATGGACATTTGGGACAAACAGAAGGGAATGTGGAAGACAGCAAAAATGGTTATGTCCAACCTCCTGAGCCCTATCTGCCCTTTCTGAAATTACCAAACGCTCCAATAAGCTGTCAGACCAGATGAGATGTTTTTCCCTGTTGCATATTTCCCTGTTTTGCATATGCCTGAAAACGAGGCCCAAACATATCCTTATCCTTAAAATACTAAAGGCATACTCCAAACAAACCCATCTTCCTGACTACCAAAACCCCCTCCTCCCAGGGCTCTATAAAAATCATAGCTTTATTTCCCCAAAACATTTGTAAAAGCTTCATTTTGAAAATTTGTTGTGAAACTACTGTTCAAGGGGAAAAAATGAGGCCCTGGTCTCAACACTTGCACCTATGCATCTGCAGGGGGACCAGGCAGAAGCCCTGGTGGTGGCATGGACAAAATTCATCTCTCCAAGGGCACCAGAACAGATAGATCCATACGGCAGAGGGATGAATCCTCCCCCATGTCCTACCACAGCTCAACATCAGCACTAATCAAATCAGAAGGAAAATGCACACAGAAAAGTTTGCTTTGCTTTTACATCCCTCAGTATTCAAGCCTTTTGCATTCCAAATGCCAGCCCCAGTCTTGGAAACAGCTATCAACTGTCCACACCCTCCATCTCTTGACAAATACAGCCAGCTACAGGGATCTGTGTTCCTGGAGGGCTGCATCTCCTGAGGAGGATGAAAAGAGGCAGAGAAGGGGCATCATGAGCTGCGGCTACAGATCTGCTCAATGTGGTAGATCTCCTTGGGACAGTCAGCAGACAAGATGAGAGGTGCATCCTCTGTTATGACAACATCATCTTCAATGCGCACACCAATGCCACGAAACCTCTCCGGGGCACTCACATCATCCTCAGGGATATAAATGCCTGGAAGAACAAAAGGAATTAAAACATGCAACACTCTCCAGAACAACACCTTTCCCTTACCACACCACCACGAGAGCAGGGCTGAATTTTCAGCCACGTAACATGAGTTTGATCCCAAAAATTTTTAATAAGGAAAGCTACTCTTTTCCCTAATTCATGGAAGGCGGG
>NW_010425142.1:21399-22722 GCF_000710305.1 Buceros rhinoceros silvestris
TGGGCAAAGAATGCTAGCAGGTTAATAAAAATTTCCAGTTACAACTGGCCTTTCTGCACTCCTTGCTCTCAATGCTATGTTTACAATGATGATTTTAACAAAGTTCTGAATAAAGAGAGAGAAGAGCCAAGCATTAAACATGTTTCCAGCTGACAGCTCCATATCCAGTGACAAGCAGAAAGAAGATTCATCTTGAAATGCCTAATTCGCAAAGCTAAGTTGTGAATGCCTGTAACTGCAGACCACAGTGCTTGAGACTTACACTACCAGTGACTGGCAGTAGTTTAGTCACAGTAACACAGAACACAGAGCAAATGAATTGACCTTCTTCTCTGCGGTGCAATAGACCTGTGCTGCTGTGGGTCAAACACTAACAGTCTGAGGTCTACACTAGTCTGCTTCCTGCTGCACAGACACTTTCTGGGAGTTTACTTCCACAATTTTTTACCTTGGCTATGTTTGGGAGGGAAATAGGGTTTTCTAATACTGTAATGACTCTGGGAAGGGAATAACTTAAGGTTTTACAATGCCATAATTATTTTAAATTTCACCAGAGAGGACCTGAATGTTTTGGTCTGAGGGATCAGCTAACTACTGAAAACAATACTGTTATGCCCAGTGTTGCATGTTTTTGTCCACCACTGACTGCAAATCTTTTTACCTGGTTCAATGGTTATCACCATGCCTGGTTGGAGAGGGAGTGATCGGGATATATCTGGGGTATCATGAACATCCATGCCCAAGTAATGTCCCACATGGTGTGGGCAGTACTTTCGAACAGCCTAGCAGAACAAAAAACAAGTGTCATGGAGGCAGTTAAACTCAGCCCAACCTCTTGTTCCAAAACAAAAGATGGGGAGAAGATACAAAATAGTTATGTGCTTAACAAGCAATCTTACTGCAATGACTAGGTCACCAAGGGCTGCCTTTCATTTACCAGAGTTGGATGGCTCTTAAAACCCACCAATACTGGATGCCTATTACGAGCATATTGCAGACTGTTTTTCTCCCTCACTGAAAAGAACAGCCCAAGCCCATCACTTTATCAGCCTATCATTTTTCAGCTCACTGAGCTTTGCTGCCCCAAACCCTTCCATCCCTTAAACATCCAAGGCCCTTGTTGCTCCCATCAGCAGACCCTGACAAACGGCAGCGGCTGATACAGCTGCTATACAATGTGGCAAAGAGGTATATGCAAGACAGAGTGAATGCTGTGCCGATTTCCCTCAGTAGCAGGATTTTAATCCACCTCTACAGGGCACAGACACTGCCTCCCCAACCCGCACCACCCCCCTCCCTTCAAAGAGAAGATCCTTGACAGCA
>NW_010425142.1:22877-26693 GCF_000710305.1 Buceros rhinoceros silvestris
AGGAATCAAAGAGCTAATTCCTCCTTTGCCCCAGGCTCCTCACATTCACTGGGGACAGAGCTGCAGATACTGGTCTTATCTGGCTGTGCTGCCGCCTGCTGAGAGAAAAGCGGCACTATATCCTCCATTCACAGGCGAGAGAGAACTTGTGCTGTTGTTGCACTGACACTGTAGGACAGTTAAATCTGGCAGAAATCTGTGCTGCTGCCAAAGGGGTAGTTCTGTCACCTGGTTCTGGCATCTTTCTTGTATTGGCATCAGCAATCATGCAGGTTTTCAGTGAGTGGGACCAGATAAACTTCTCTAACTGCAAACCAATCCTATTTTATCTGCAGGTCAAGCTCTAAGACAGACCAGTTTCCCAGCTTTGTTCACCAGGTAGCTCTGTGAATTCCAATACTGACACAAAATGGTGCAGAAGAGGCAGCAGGTGGAACGACTGAGAAGAATGGGCTGCACCTTTTGGTGGCAATGCAAATTTATGCTGTGTTAAGCAGATCACAAAACTACGACTGACTGCCTGCAGCCAGCCCTAGACCCAGAATTTTTTCTCTACAGGTCTTTTCAGACTGTCTGTACTCTAAAGCTGCACCTACAGTTACAAGTAGTGCAGAACAATAGGAATGGATGTGCAGAATGAAATAGCGAGTGCTGAGGAACAAATATTCACACCACGTGCATAAAAAAATGGGGGTTTACTTCAGACCAAATTATGCACTGGAGGGTTGAAACATATCTTGAAGTTTAGCCCTGTCAGAGAAATTCAGTTCTGTGCTGAAACCAGCCCACAACACTGTTACACAGTGTATGGTAGCAAGAAGAAGATACGTCTGAAAAGCACATTCCTGAGCCAAACCAGGGCCACTAACACAATCTCAGGGGAAAACAGTCAGGTCTTTCAGGGGGAAGCTTGAGTAAAAAACTTCAAGTACCTTAAAGAAGTGGCTCTCAGTGATGCTGCTCTTTAGGACACCCAATTCTTTCAGTTTCTGTCCAATAAGGCTCAGCATGAGGCTGTAGATATTTTCTAGGCTCATGCCTGGGGAGCAGAGGCTCAGGCAGGACTTCTGGATCTCCAGGACAGCCTGGTATAATTCTGCTTGGGGTTTAGTGAACCTGAAAACCATTGAGAAAAGGAACAAACGATGTTTCTCACAAATAAACCTCTTCCCAGAACCTATACTGGGGAAGGATTCAGTTTGCTGTTGGAGCAGAGGAAGTCAGAAAGGAAAGTAACTGGCTCCTTACACGAAATGGCTAGACAAGGCATCACTGCAACATGCTCTTCAACACACTGGGGAGAGGCAGAGTTTCTCAGCTGACAACCTAACCCCAAAGCAACGTAAGGCAAAGCTACTGCAGGAAAAAGAATGCACTTGAGCCAGAACATACAGGAATCAAACACACGACCACAGGGACATCGCACCAGCAAATCCACAATTGACAGAGCTATGTGCAGGTCAACTAAACTTCTGTGTTCTTACACACGACTAGAGTCCACCAGAGCTGAACGCAGAAAAGACCACTCTGCACTTTAAGCATGCTGTAACAGCTGAAAATAGCAGTAATCACACATATTCATGTAGTAATTAATAAGGCAGTGGGGAATAGAGCTTCTCATGCTGAAAGATTAGTTTATATAATTTGATTACTCTGAAGAACCACAGACTGAGACACATTATAACTACTCACACAGAGATTAAACACACACGCACTCAGCCCATCAATTATTTACAAGCTTCTCAAAGTTCTCCAAAACAACCTTATCACAGCATACCTTCCGTTGATGGGCCAGGTACGCGTGATGTCACTTACATAGCAAGAAGATTCACATCCACCATCTAGCAAGACCAGTTCACCATCCTGGAGAATAAGACAAAAAAAAAAAGCCCTATGGTCAGTCTGGCTATTAACTGAATTGATTTTTCTGTCTGAGAGCAAGAAGGAAGATTATGTGTTTATTTGTGCAAAGCAGCTGCAGAGATGCGAACTCCCCTTGCAGAACAGCACCCCAGATACTACTGTTTATAAATAGCCTGTTCCAGTTGGATTGTTTCTCTGCAAGGTAGTTTCCAACTGTTATGCTTATCTACAACCTGAACTGTTACCATGCTGATTTTCAAACACTTTGGAATAAAAAAGGGACGTTTTCCTTGAACTATTCTGTGCTCTGCGACATCATTCCCATTCTCACCTGGATCACCTACTCCAGCAAATTACACCAGTGACTCCTTTCACTAGAAGTTCTTTGTTAGTGACTGAAACAGAGAGTTTTGCAACAAAAACATAGATTTCTGAGCTACCCATAAGATCACTAGCAGCTAAAGATTTAGTCTTGTCATAAGGTAGGAGGACCCAGCAAAATCACTTCTCCTGACAGTGTATCACTGCTGTAAATGCACTACGGAATAGCTTGTACCATCTTCCCTGTTCTCTTCTGGGACTTTCTTGACTGCTCTAAAATATAGACACTTCTGAATCTATCTCATGATGAAGAAAAAACTTTTGGAGATGTGAACCTCCAATTTATTTCAGCAAAACTGTTCCATGTCAATTACATAACTGACTGCACATCTTCTAAAAAGCCACACAAAAAAGACAAAGTGCCAGGTACAAAATCATCGCCTTGCTTTCCCTCTTTAAAGGGGCTAACAACAATTAAAGCAGTGAGGTCTGTAAAAAGTTTGGATTCAATTCTCTATGGATTTACACTACACGTAATCCAAGGCCTTTTAAAGAGATTCACTCCACAGATCCGTGGCTGTGCCAGAGACATGATGTGGTATGACATGGAATAATTCTAGCCTGTTATGGGAAAAAATAAGAAGCAGAGTTTCACTGCTAGCATTAGTTCCCGTGCTAGCTATTATCACTGTGTACAGTTAAGTGCGGCAAACATTAACACAGTAGATAAACTGGCAGTGAGCAGATCTTGCTGTCCCACTGTGAGACAGGCCATTAACTATCCAATTAAACCGTATTTTTAATTTTTTCAGAATAGCTGAATGCGTCAATTCTTTAAGTAAAACATGAAATTATAGCACATACCCTCTTCCAACCAATTAAACAAGCTAATTAACAAGTTACTGTCTAAGGGAATTCTGCCTGTGGTTTGACTGACCAGTAACTGCCTTATGTGGTGCATCTTGACCTCTTTCTTTAAAGCTAAGTCCACTAAGTAGTGGATTGAATGAAGTCCACATGAGGCCATAAGCAGCCTTCAGATACCTTCCAAATTAAGACATTCTGTTAACCTATTTGGCAACAAGAACTTTAGGAAGTAGCACACAAAGGAAAAGAAAGAGTCAAGTTTATGGGTTTAACCTCCTACTTAACAGTTTTGAAAAAAAAACCAAACCAAACAAACGAGTGACAGTCATTTAACTGAACAACTTTAAAGAAGGAACTGGAGTTACATGAGCATGCCTGACCTTGGATGACAGTACAACAAAGAAGCCTTCTTTCTGCCAAAAGCAGCCTGTCATATCTTTTGTATGTCTGTCTCTGCAGATCATTTCAAGGTCTGCCAGCACGCCAGCTTCAAAAAAAGACAATGCTACTAGGAAAGTTTCATCCCGCATTAAGACAGAGGAAAAATATGCTCCTCTGAAAGTGAATCATGAGTAGAGCAGTAGGGGAATACTGTGTCTGAAAATATTTATCTGAATCTAAAGGTGTATTGTCAGGAAAGCTGAAAGTGGGTTCAATAATGGAAATCTTCAAAATAAACCAAGAAATGTTAATTTACCTACAGCCATCTATTCCACCTCTCAACATTTAGTGCTGATCTTTTCCCTCCTTGCTCCCCATTCCTGC
>NW_010425142.1:26760-28232 GCF_000710305.1 Buceros rhinoceros silvestris
CCTGCTTTGCTGGCCTACACAGAGTCCACAATGCTTTTCAGCATCGCCAGAGCAGTAAAGCACTATTGCACTTTATGTTGCAAGGCAAGGACAAACAATGCAAGCGACAGCAGTAGACCCTCCCCTGGTCTGCCTGCTGCAGTGGTCCCTCTCCTTTGCGAGGTTAGCAGCCCATCCTGCACTGCACACTGCTGCACACAGTGTGGGAGCAGACATGCCTGAGAAAATAAGTTATTTGCAAGTCCTTCCACTGTTCAGGAAATACTGCAGCGAGTGCAAAGAAGAGAGAAAGAGATTCTACGGAGTGAAGTTAATCTGTCACTAACAGTAAAACTAACCAGGGCAGGATTCCTTTCTCCTGCCTGCTCACTTGAAAATACACATTTAAGTGTTTTGCTCTGTTCAATCAAAACAAGAGAGAGGACATATATGGGGACAGTGTGTCACAGCACTGCATTTTCAGTTACTGGACTGCATATGGTTTACCTTGATGAGCTGGTTGTTCTTCACATAGTGCAAAGTGTTTGATCTATTGCCACCAGCAACAACAGGGGGGTATGCCAAGATGTCAGCACCACGAGCCCGGCACTCGAATTCAAACTGGAATACCAATTCAGAGGAGACTGTTAGTGCTGATTCAGGTGATCACCTGTCCTGGGGCTATTATAATTCACAACCAACAAACGTTTTCTTGATTTGTACAACACAAAGTGAAACTGGAAAGTGGGTTCAGTGAATGAAAGCAGCCTCAAAGGTTTTCCAAGAACACTGGAGAAAAAAAATACAGAACTATTTACTTTCCAAGAAAGTGTTTTAAGCCTGCATCTGGTCTCATGGAAGCTCTTTTTGGTGCAAGCTGTTCAATACTGTATCAAACATTCATTACATTGTCATAAACCCAGGTGAGGACATGTTCTTACATGAAGTAATGCTCTTAGTTGCCATATGACTTTGGGAGCTCTCAAAGATCCTAAATGTCAGCATGACAACAGTCATGTTTTGTTGTTATCTTGTAAAATCACAAAATACCATCATATTTACAGCAGTGTCCATTTTCATGAACTAAGAAGATTTGAAAGCATGCACTACCTTGATGTCCAAGGGTAGGTTTTACAATCCTGAGATGGAGTGAAAAATTGATCTGTAAAATACACTTTAATTAAAATAATTGTCTTTACAAGTCAGTACTGCTGCTCAGCGCCATGTCAGCACAGGCCCATCTACGTCATAACAGATGGTCAAATCCTGCTGATGTTTCTCAAACAGGCATTTCACTGCAATTCCTTACAAAACTCCTCACCTAATGTGCTGGCCAACTAGTCCTTTCTGTGTAACCAAGAGGCATCTACACTGCTTCAAGATAGCTAGAGTAATCTAATGTAAGAGTCAAGAGAAGCAGGCTTTATGCTAGGTGTTATAACCATATAAATACAATACAATAGAACTGTTCTGTAAAATAATAACTGTATCTG
>NW_010425142.1:28315-35232 GCF_000710305.1 Buceros rhinoceros silvestris
TATCTAAAGACAGTAGAAAAAGACACTGATAGCAGATACGCTATATATAGATGACCACTATGTTCCTTCAATAAGGGTATGGGAAGCGTAGCTGAAGAATTTCTCACACTAGCTTTTTCTGCAAGTCCTAGGAACCACAAGAACTGGGTGAAGGAGAAATGTGCTACAGTGGGTGGCTCAGTACAGAGAGATCTGATGTTTTGAGTTTCCTGCAAGGATAAACAATATCCATCCCTTCTGTCTCACCTCCAACCACAAAGTACTCACCTTTGCATAAAGAAAGGCTTCATCCACAGGCGATTTGCTGGCAAACATTGTCTCTGTGAAAGCCTATGAAAAAGAAGGGCTTTCAGTTAGCGAAAGAATCTCAACTTGAGGGAAGGTTTTATTTACCTGCTGTCTTTTGAGGAAGGCCTAAAATCAGCTGGCTCAGAACACAGAAACCAGAAGAGCTGGAAATGCAGAGTGCTGTCAAGACTTGAACCAATTAAGTTGTTCCTCATGAAACTGTATTCAGGGGCTGATTGACTCTAGTTTTTGAAAATGGATTGGATGATTGAAGGTGATCCCATGGGTTGGCATTTTAGAAGTTGTCTCACCTATGGTTTCCCTCAAATACAGCAGGAGTGCCTTACGCAGCTTTACTTCCAGAGATGGACAAGCTGTACCCCTCTTTTCTATTTGGCTTTCTATTTAAATAAAATAATTTCATCTGAAGTTATAAAATTGGCCAATGAGTTCTAGACACATTTGAGGGAAAAGGGGGAATACTGAGACATACACAGACAATGTATTCACAAAAATCCTGTTTTCTCAAAATCAACAGGATAAATGGGAAAGGAAACGGTGTGGGGAAGGAATGGGGAAGCTGGGAAGAGAGTGAAGAGGCTACCCCTGTTCCTGAATAGATCTTACTATTTGTCCCAGTTTTGGCTGAGATAGAGTTCATTTTCTTCCTAGCAGCTGGTGGAGTGCTCTGTTTGGATTTGGTGTGAGAACAAACCACTGCTGATAACACACTGATGTAGTAGCTGTTGCTAAGTAGCACTTGTCCTCTGTTAACGGTTTTTTCATTTTCTCACACTCTGCAGCAAGCAGGTGCTCAAGAAGCTGGAGGGGAGCATGGCCAGGACAGCTGACCCGACTAGCCAAGGGGATATTCCATACCACAGAGCATTGTGGTCAGTGTATGGACTGGGGTGAGTTGTCTGGGGAAGGAGGAGCACTGCTTGGGGACTGGCTTGGCATCAGTCAATGTGTGGTGAGCAACTGCACTGTGCATCACTTGTCTTTTCTCGGGTTTTATTTCTTCTTTTTTGCTATATTAATTTTAATTACTATTATTATTATTATGACAATATTTTCATTATTAAACTGTTCCTATCTCAACCCATGATTTTACTTTTTTTTTTACTCTCCTTCCCATCCCACTGGGGGAGGAGTGAGAGAGCAGCTGCATGGTGCTCAGCTGCCGGCTGAGGTTAAATCATGACACTTTTAAACCAAGTCTAACACCTGCTGGCTTGTCTTCACTGGAGTTACACCAACTGAGAGAAGCTGGTAGTCCAAGTGGTCTTCCAGTTTCTCCTTGTCCCACAGAGGTCGCTGAACCCAACTGATGGTTGAGATGCAGCAGTTCACTAACAGATTAGATCAAAGCTATCCTTCTCACCTATGTCAGCCCAAACAGCTCTCTCCCTTTTCTGCTTTAAAGGAATGCACTGGTTCATTTGGAGAGCACGCAACCCCATACCTCTGCTGTCACCCGTCCAGCTATCTTCATCCTTTCAATCTCTGCAGGAGATTTGATCAGCCGAAGGTTTTGCACCAGATGTCGGACACCCTGGATGTGGTTTTTGTTCCGAGCTTTTATCTCAGTCAGGGGCTGCATGTAGTCAGAGTGCAGCTCTGTATGCACTGGTTTCGTAAAGTCATACCAAACAATGTTTGACTCACCTGGAATACAAAACAAAAGCTGACAGAAAGGAAAGAAAATGTAGAAATGTCCTCCCCATACAGAACAAACTCACTCCTCTTAAACTAGACCTGTTGTTACATTTGAGACATTAACTTCCTCTGCATCTGCATTTACAGACCATATAGACACTTCAACTGTCACAGGATATTGGCATTCTCTTCAGAATCTGGAAACCTGCAAACCACACCACATCTCATTCCCCATCCATGTTTTGTTACCTTTCAGCTTGGCCACCAAGTGCCTGAATTCCTCGATGGTGTAAGCTTCATCTACTCCTGTGAGAGCAATTGCCCCATCTGTGCCTGATCTGGGCCCATCCCACAGCTCTCGGCTTGGATCTCTCCGGGGCACAAAAAGTATGGATTTGTGGGAGGGCAGTGATTTGCCAGGAATGCTCTGCAGCGCCAGGATGCTGTCAGGCTCCTGGAACCCACAGAGGTACAGGAAGTTAGTGTCCTGGTGGAAAACGTAGGGGATGTCGTTGCTCATGTAGTATGTGGGGTTGGATAGCAGAATCACTGTGTGGTCCAATCCACCCCAGCCATGGGCTTCTTTCTGTATCAATGCCATCAGTTTGTGTCGTCGAAGAGCATATTCCACCTGCGACAATCCTGGGGTTACCTCTCCTATGAAAACAAAACAAATCAGATTGAGAAATTTGAGGCGCCTGTGATATTTTACTGGAACAATCTGAATACTCTACTGGAATCCTCCTGATATTTTACTGGAATCAGGCGTGCCTGATTCCTGCCTAATCCCTGATGCCTTTCATACACATGGTTTTGTTGTGGTCCCTCATTAGCTTTTCCATTGCACTCTCATGTGTCTCTACAGATTCCATTCCCATAGCATATCCTTACTCAATTTGCTCCTCCATCCTGCAAAGACAGAAATTTATTTGAACAAATTGGATTTTCTTTTATGTATTTCTGTGCCTAAGCAGAAATCACAAAACCTGGTAGATTCAGATAAACATCCAGAACAGATGGATGTTTGCAGAGAGACATGTAAAAAAAGGGGAAGGGGCAAGGCAAACTGGACTTCGACTGCTGAAAACCAATGGGATTTATAGCATCTGGACATTGAACAGAAGATTACCTCCTGAGGCTGAGCACTAATTTCCTCAGATAAAGCTAGAATGTCTATTTAAATACACACTAAGTCAACTTACAAAGTAGCACGTTCTAAACCATAAGGGGTGGATTGAGTGTTACAGATACTGGGAGATCAGGCAGAAACACAAGAGGTTGCAGAGTCTAACCAGTCACAAGATTCCAGGCAGAAAGAAACCACAAACTGGAGGCTGGTGTCAAACTTCAACGAAGAGAAGGAATCTTCTCCAGGGCAGATGCAGCTTTCCTCAATAATTAACAATTCAGATTTTTCCGAAGTTAAATACTATATTCCTAATGACTCTAATTAAACAAATGATCTTTTAGATGAAAGTACGTTTTAAGCAGCTCCAGTCAGGAAGGATATGAAGTACAGCGATCAAGATACTCACCAAAACCAGACTGAAGTTGGAAGAACCAACAGCAGCTGAAGTACGTATTTTTAAAAACGTTAGGCTCCTTAATTATGATTTAAATTAATACATAAGCCTTAACCAGTCCTTTGGCTAATACTTTGTTCTAACATAGATTGCATTTTCATACTGTTAACTTTCTGCTTTCATAATCTTTTCTTCCTGTTTTACATATTACCAAGTGACAATTCTAGATGAAACATTAAAATTTACTTGTACTTTAAGTTGGATTCTTGCATGGGTGGGAGGGGGAAGTTCCATCCAGAATGTTTTTCCTTGACAACAGAGAGTTTAAGAAAATCACATGTGCATATGTTGCATTTGCATTAAACTTTACATCTTTTCAACACCATACATCCCCAAAACGTATTTGCTGTAAAAGGCTTTTTTATTTTACTCTTTTCTTTTTTTTTAAGAAAAAACAAACCCACCAAATTCGTTTTGCTCTGTAGATCTGGAAATGACAGAGAACACAGGAAGTGTTCCAACGCAATCTGACCCCACATTTCTGCAGTATAATACTGCAAATTTACTGTGATCCGCTGCATTTCAGTCAGCTTCCTAACTCCCATAAACAGTCCAGTGAAGTTTAGAAGCTGCAGTAGGGTGGAACAAGGGAATTCCATTTGTCTACTGACTGCAAGGCCTGGAAATTCTCTTTGCCTTAGAGGCAGTTGCTTTTTAAAACAGTAATAAAAAGAATTTTATTATTTTAAGGAAAACAGAGCTCCTTTATTAAATGGAAAATTACTATGGGCAACTAGAATTCATCTCCAGTGTTTCAGCTGCAAAGACTTTTAAAGTGCCAGACTTATTTACTGTGAGCTGTTAACCAGTTCTCTGAGCAACCTCATCTAGCATCGAAGACAGCTCAGCTTTGAGCAGAGTGGACCTAGTAACGTCCTGACATTCCTTCTGACCTAAACTGTTCTACAGTGAAATAGAACTACGCATATATTCACCTGTTATCTCTGTATACCTGTCTATGGAAAAAGAACACAGAACCAGAATGTTTTCCTGGACATATTCTTGAATATATTTGTACTTCAAATTTTTTTTAGATTTAATCGTGGTCATCTCATACCTACATGCTCATTTTCATTAATCTCATAAAACTGCACAACCTCAGCTTCTTTCAGCACTTCCTTCTGACTTTATAGCCACAAGCCTCTTCTTCTTTTCCTCGCAGCTTGAATACCCTTCCGAAGGGGGCATGTTCTTTAGGCAAGTAGTGTCCAACTCTCAGTCTCTCCCTGATCTCCTTTACTGAACAACACCTTTATTTTGTGAACCACAAGACATTAGCCATGAAACATTCAAGCAGTTCAGCTTAGACGAAGTACTGCCTCTTGTAAATTGTATTGTATTGTACTTGCAGGGCAATGAGCTCTCAGGATGCCGCTGCCGTGACAGGTCTGCAGCACCGCAGTCAGTGGCACCAAGCACCTCATGAGGAAAAGGTAAAAAGCTAGTATGTGAAGCCTGTTTTTGGAATCACTATCACCTCAGACAAGGAAGTTAACTACTAAATCTAATTACTTCCTAATGAAGTTAATCATAAACATGTGAAATCATGGACACCTCTAAGATGCAGCAAATCAACTCTCTGTCCTAGACATCTCACCAAAACAGAGGCAAGAATATCAACAATTGGCTCACACAGGGCCTGAACCGAACCTGGTTTGAGAAGGTGTGGGTGTGTGAAGGGGCTGGGCTGGCCCAAATACCGGCTTGGAATCTTCTTTTGCTGGGCAGGCTGGATGGAAAACCTTCGGAGAGCACATGACTTGCAAACTAGAGGGAAAGAAATGCACCATGTCAAGTTAAAAGACCTTTCCACTGAGCAAAATGCAGAATTATACTTCAGTCACCTGACTCTTTGTAGCATTCCTTCACCTTGTATGACATAAATACCCCTCCTTAACTTCTCGATTCGTTGTGTACCATAACAGTTTAACAAAACAATGTGCACACAACTTAACTAATGATCAAATAGTCATACAACAGATTAGAAGAAATTAACATATGCTAAACCTGACAATCGGCAGGAAATCCCAGAAAGCTATGTCAGTGTGCACATGCCCAGTTTCCATACTTGGTGTTCTCCCTCGCTTGCTTCCCTCAAACAACACGGGGCCTGAAGCACATCACTATTATACTGTCTTGTCTTGACTGTATCTTAAAAAATACCGCTTATATGGAACAATTACACAGTTTTCAAGGCCTTTAAGTTCTCTTCTCACTAATAATGCCACAAAGAAGCCATCAAATACCACAGGTTTATACTGTAATGTGGGGGGTTTTTTCTGTATGAAAGATATGCAAGAGTTCCTGTCTGTGTATTTAACTTACTTGGCAGTAGCATTAGCATTAGCCAAACTTCAGTTCCTCAGAAGCCTACAGTTATGCATTCCTCTTCAAATACACACACAGCCAAAGCAGACAAGTTTTAAAGAAAATCACAAGTGTGCATTTGGGAGCTGGGGGTGTGTACAGTAAGACAAAAGCTAAAATTAAATATAATTGCCACAACCTTTGGAATTCTCAGTCATGGCCTTTTGCAGCCGAAGTATCACTTATGCCTAGATACACATCATCAGACACATGGAAGGAGAAGGTAAACAGTTTTTCCTGACATCTACCAGCTGATGTTTTAGAAGCTGGTCACTTACCATGTGCCTACTACAAAACCAATTCTTGCTGCTATAGCATGGCACTGGATTCTTAAAACAAATTGTAATCAACTCTTCACCTGCATAAGCAAGCACAACACAAGCAAATCAGCTGCCTGCCTTTAAGGGAGCTGAGACTCAGTGACTTGTAGCAGAACATATAGACCACGGATTTCCTGGGGGAGCCAGATGATCAACCACTAAGTGAAGATTACTTAAGCATGACAACCAATAGTCATAATATCAAGCATTCACTATGTGATGACTGACTGGAGTTAACAGTCTGGAGACTTAATCAGTGAAATATGATTACAGCTTTCTGTGCAGTTAAAATAGAGTGTTTTCACTGTTTCCACCTACACGGAAGACAAACAGGAGAACATGCAACGAGACGGGGAACACACGAGGCATTAAATAACGCCGTATAATAAGGTACTGTGAAGACAGCAAGGAGCTGCTCACATCGTTGCTTTATTTTTCAAATAATAAGCCGTTCTTCCTTGGGATTCAGCCGTGGCTGGGGCTACAACTTCGCTGCCAGGAGAGCTGCCTTCCCGCGGCCCTTGCGCCCCCAGCGAAACGGACCCGATGGCGGGCTCACCGCCCGTCCCTGAACGGCGCCCCGGTGCCGGCGGGAGATTGAAGGGCTCTAACCGAGCGTGTCCCGGGCAGTCAGTAACCAGAGCCCCGGGGACAGAGACAACCACGGGCGGGGGCTGGACGCGGACCAGCGGTACCGAGC
>NW_010425143.1:0-5502 GCF_000710305.1 Buceros rhinoceros silvestris
GCTGAAATAGGGTCTTATACAAAAAAACCTGATACCATCCTGTGAGAAGGTTTCATGTGCCTGTGTTTACAAGCTAAAGCAACCTCATCCATGCAGCTTTAATTCTATGTTTGCTAAATTCCATGAAGCTTATTCCTTAATGAGGTTTTAAATACAGAGATATTGTTGTGGGATTTAAAGCCTGCCCCTGCAGGCAGGAAAATGCAAGGGTGTTGGTTTTAGACTACATGACTAGTGAAGTCCTATTGGGTTACCACTGAAACACATGGAATGTTTGTAGAGCACACGGCGGTAGTTTATAGCAGTTAGGCGGCATGGCAGCTTCAATAGAGTTCCCAGACCTTAGTAAGGATTTTAAATCACTGAATCTATCCCAGCTCTTGACCTTTTGAATGGCCATGGAAACAGATTGCTCAGAGGCTGATGAGGGGCAGCAAAGCTTGAATGTTATAATAGGTGAATGTATCAACGTGACTGTGGTTTCACATTCCGGGTTATATAGACCAAAAAGTTTAGAGTGTCACTCCATTTATTTCCTTAGTGCATCATGTATTCAAAAGCAGAGCTGCACGTAGCAGCTGGTTGTGTTAGTTCCAGCTGGTGATACTGTGGGCAGGCAAAGGAGAAGCAAAATTACAGCACCAGACCAGTGAACACGACTGCGTGCCAGGGTGCCGAGGCAGGGTTATAAAACTGATTGTTGCTGCGATTCGGTGACTAGGTTTTTCTACTCCACGTGTTCCTCCTCTGAGTGACAGGGATAAATGTTTAGTGTGGTGTTTGGCTCCTCTTGACGAGATTGAGGAGGAGGGGGAGTTTGAGAAAGTAAACAAATGCTGGAGTGATATTTGGAAAGGTGTGGGTAATTGAACAGCTTTGGGGTAATTATTGGCAATAAGTGTTGGTAAAACGAAGTAGAAGTTCACCTACACAAACGATTTTAGCGCAACTTGTAAAAGAAGAATAAGAAAGATTATTTGTTGATTATCTTATTTTACCTATCCAGCTTTCAGTATCTTGACAGTGTTCAGTAGAACAAAGAAACTGCTCCCTTGGATTTCTGAGGCATTTTTGTTTTTCTTATTAGTGAAATGCATGTGGGATGAGTCATTTGACCAAGCTGCCTGAAAGAAAAAAATTGGCATAATTTCATTCCTTTCTTAGAAAACACTAGATTTTAAATTGAAATATATGGATAATTTATTTTGCCTCAATAATTTATTTTGAGACATTTTGGAAAGTACTCAGGTGTAGATTATAAAGATTTCCTCAAGGTCATTGCTGTGCCCAAGATAAAAATGGCCAAATAGACCTTCCAGATTTCCCCGTACCTCCCAGTTCAGGCTTTTAAATTGGAACCACGGCTATTAAGCTGAACAATTCAATAGACATGTCCTGTAATCTCTTTAATCTTTTTCCAACATGATCTGTTATTTGTATCACCTAATCCCACAATAATATTTTAATATACTTCATATGTTAATTTAAAGTCAACATACGTTAGTGTAAAGTCAGCAGCAGGGTCCAGTCCAGGATTTTATAGGATTTTTCACCTCTATATTGTTGTCCTTTTATTTCCTATTTGAAAATTAATCCCTATTTAAAAAATGCTAGACACGCTCTCCCATAATATTTCATCTGGAATTACCTAATGCTACTGACATTATTGACCAGGGACCCCAGCCTGTTGTTCTGAGGCGACCATTAGTGAAGATTTCCCCACAGTTGAGATCTGTAGAGGTACACAGATGAGAACAGATGTTGCAAGGTGCAGAATGAGTTAAATGGGTGAGTCTCTACTGCCCAAGCCCATCAGGAAGAACGTAAGACCAAATCATAAAGCAGGGTGGCTCTAGGGCTGCATAATATACACTAGGAGTCAACACAGGTCATTGGACAGCACACCATGCAAAGAGCACAACTGTGCTTTTAAGGCTTTGTTCCCCTTCTTTATGTCCACTCTAGCTATAAAACCAGCATTTGAACAGAGACTCAGTTTTACGCAGCCATAAAACAGCCAGAAGAGTAAATGTCCTTGCTGCGTCCTTCCAATACCCATGAAGAATTCTTTTCATTAAGCCTACCAGGCATTATCTGGTGTAAAATGAAAGATTTGTTTAGGACTGATCAGAAAAATATTCATAAAGTATTTTTTGGCAGAAAAAGGCAGTTGTAGCTAAAATATTATAAGTTATTTTATAATTTTTAAGAAAAATTCCCATATTACAAAATTAAATACTTATGAAAAGGAGTACTTATTAGAATTTTTAAATGTCATAGAATGAACATTTCATGCTATACTTTTTTCTTTCATATTTCATTTGTTCTCAAATAGTCATGCTTTTCAGCGCAACACAAAAAAAATATTGTTTTTTGACATTAAAAAGAAGAGTGAATACTTTCGGCTACACAGCGTGACACTATTCACAAGGTAAGTTTTTGTTTAGGACTGATCAGAAAAATATTCATAAAGTATTTTTTGGCAGAAAAAGGCAGTTGTAGCTAAAATATTATAAGTTATTTTATAATTTTTAAGAAAAATTCCCATATTACAAAATTAAATACTTATGAAAAGGAGTACTTATTAGAATTTTTAGATGTCATAAAATGAACATTTCATGCTACACTTTTTTCTTTCATATTTCATTTGTTCTCAAATAGTCATGCTTTTCAGCGCAACACAAAAAAATATTGTTTTTTGACATTAAAAAGAAGAGTGAATACTTTCGGCTACACAGCGTGACACTATTCACAAGGTAAGTTTCTATGGATAGATATTCTAAGAGCAGATATTCAATACTGCAGAAAATTAATCCTTTTAAGACATTAAGCAACATCCCACAACTCTGATCTCTCTTCAAAACATGGTAATGTGGATGAAACCTTTGTGTTTATTCACATCCAACGATGAATGGCTACCTGGAGAAAGAAAAATGAGGCTGCAAACGGTTTCAGCGGTTTTTCTAAATCTGAATGATGTTTATATGCTTCAAGAAAGAATATCCATATGCAGTGGATTCTTGATTTACAGGTAAGTTAGAATCATGGAACCACAGATTATCCTGAGCTGGAAGGGAACCATGAGTACTACCGAGTGCAACTCCTGACTCCATGCAGAGCAACCTAGAAGTTAAATGAAACATCTGAGAGCATTGTCCAAACACTTATTGAATAGCAGCAGGCTTGAGGTTATGATCTGTTCCCTGGGGAGCTTGTTCCAGTGCTTGAGCACTCTTTCAGTGAAGAACTTTTTCTAATATCCAATCTGAACTTCCTCTGAAGCAGCTTTAAACCACTCCCTTGTGTCCTATCACTAGACACCAGAGAGAAGAGATCAGCACATCCCTCTCCGCTTCACACGAAAGTGGTAGAAAGCAATAAGGTCACCTCTCAGCCTCCTCCTTTCTAATCTATCAAGACCTCACTGTAAAGCCTCTCTACCCTGTAGGGAATCAATAAGTCCCCCTAATATAATATCATCAGCAAACCTGCGATGTGTGACCTAACTCCTGTGTCCAGGTCACTAATAAAAACACTGAAGAGAAGCAGCCCTCACTTGAACCCTGGGGAACACCATAGTGACTGGCCACCAGCGAGATGTTACCTCAGGCTCTTTGAGCTGCCCCTTCCAGTTGTTCACTCATCATACCTGTCTGGCTGGAGATTTTGTTCAGAAGGATATCATGAAAGACAGGATCAAAGGCTTTGATAAGATGTGCTGTTCTTAATATGATATGAGGGGGTGAGTTTTGGATGAAAAAATCATAGTGTTTTTAATACTATTTACTATTTCATGAGAAACAAACCAAACACCAAATAAATTGTTTAATATAAAATAATACAAAGTCTTTGGTGGGCGGGGGGGGGAAGTAAGATTTCCTTTCCAATAAATACTATCTGGAATTCTTAACCTGTTTATGCCCTCCTCTCCTGAATACTACAGAGACCAGTCATCTACCACAGTTTATCCAAGTAAGCAATTGTTCTTTGAGATGAATTGCCAGAAACTGAAACACTGTCTAGGGGCTTGTGGGAGAGCTCTTTAAGAGAGTGGAATTGTAAACCAGAGTATTTTTTTCTGAGGCAAATATATGTCATTCAATCAGTGGATAACAGAGACTGTAAATGTGTTCAGACTTCATATTTCTGCAGCATGGAAATGTAAATATCAAGAGAAGTTGATGTGGAAACATGGTTTAATTCATCCTCTATTTAAGACATCCAGGTGTGAAATGAGTAACCGTGTATTACGGTTAATGATTTCACTGAGTATAGGAGTTCCCCCAGCAGGAGAAGGGTTATTCTGTTTTACCTCTTCAGATAAAAGCTGTCCAAAGACTCCAGAGAGAGAAAAGTTTAAACGTAGCAAGGGAGAAATATAACTAGTGTACTTTACAGTAAATAGAAATAATCTGTGATGATTCAATAAAGAAATAAAATCTCTCTTCACTGCAGCACCTCACTTAACAGAGGGCGGGGATTGTTTCTGTTTTTAAGGGCTTGTAATCATTATTATTATTATTTCCCTTTTCTATCATCCTTTTCTTATCTTTCTGTATCTGCCATTAAAATGCAGAACTCTCATCTAGCTCACAGTCGTTTTTCCCGTATATCACTGACTATTCTACACAATGTGTCTCTTGCTTGATTTTTGTCCCAGTGTCCCACAATTAAATTTTGTGCTAAAAGTCACCTAATGTCCCTGTGAAGTTTCAGTTTGGTTCTTCTTCTCTGCTGTCGGGTTCTACACACAGAGGTCGTCCCTCCAAGGAACATTTTAAAATCTAGTATTAAAGCTCTTTTACATCTGTGTGCTTTTATTTTTGTTTTGTAAGAACTAGCAGTATTAGGCTTGATCTATAAACTTCTACTGCGGTAGTTTTGTGCATAGCATCAGTCCTGTGAAAGCTTCGCATGGAGGGGGAGGAGGAGAGGGGCAAACGTGTTGTACAGCTGACCCACTGTGAGATCATGTGCCACCAGAGGACATCGCTGTCTTCAGCAGGTGATGTGGTTGGTATTAGACTGTGGGACAGGACGTCCTTCCTGTTTACAGCCTTGCATAAATAGTCAGAAGGAAATTTGGGTTCATACTTGCTCTATTGATACCTGCGATTTGAGTCATGCACTGCTCTTTGCTTCAGCACATCTCAGAGCACAGAGTTTGACAAGATTAACTGTGATTTATTAAGTACATTTTCCAGAATGAGCTTTTAAAAAAACTGAATAAAATTCTTTTGCTTAATTTGGTTGAGTGTATTTTTTATTGTTAGCAAAGAGGTATGTAATACACATGACTGCCTACCCTTAACATGTCTCCTACTCTTCTAAATTTCCGTCTTTTTTCCAGTTTCTCTTATTCAATTATTGCATCTGCTTAATCCTTTCTTTTCTCTGAAGAATCCATTTTCTTCCAGCTCTTTAAAGATTATTATCAAATCTCCCTATTTCTACAAAGCTGTTTTGCTGGGGTGCTGAAAGCCGAAAGCACTGTTCAAGGAA
>NW_010425143.1:5593-10556 GCF_000710305.1 Buceros rhinoceros silvestris
GAAAGAGTGCATTGGAATATTTCATTTTCTGTCCTTTCTTTGAATGTCCTAGTTCACCAGTTCTGCATCCCACTGAGCTGCCCACCAGCTGTTAATTAACTGTCGAACTAGTTCTTCTTTGAAAACATTTGTAGGGCTGAATGAAATTGATATTTTAAGTAAAGCTTCCACTTGTCCAGAAACAGTGTCTATTTGCTGAAGGAATCTCAGAAAAGAACATGAAAGAGGTACCGTTTTGGATGCTAAATTTTACTTCCCATTTCCAGACCCTTCCTCAAAGTTGTATGTTCTTCAGATCCTACCAACAAAAACAGAGCTATGGTCTAAGTAATGAATCAACACAAAAATAGGGTCTCAAAACACGCAGCTTAAAATTTTGTGCAGACAAAAGTAGGTTTGATTCAAAGTTGCTTTGTTTGAACTTATTTTGGAAGCCAGTATTGCCATTGATTTTAGAGCACCCTTTTACTGTTGCTAATTATTTCACCTCAGTAGAATAGAAAAGCTAGCTTTGAAGATGTCTACAGAGAAATAGTATCAAGCAATTGTAAATATGACAGCAGTTACCTGCAACACTTCTGTGAATGAAAAGCTTTAGTGTGACCCATGGCCTAGGAAATATTCATTCTAGGTTGATTAGCAAGGTGGGCTACTGGTTACTTTAAGAAAGATTTGGAAATGAGGGCTAGTCTGCCTGGCAAAATTAGCTCTTACGGGGAAAATCTCTTGTGTGTGTCTCTGTACTTTCATCCTTGAATTGCAGATCAGCCAACCAGTCTACAAAGCACTGGAGTGTCATCTCGTGTATTGGGAAAACCTCCAGGTTCTGGAGAAAGCTTTAACTTTCTTAAACAAAGAGGCACGTGCCTTGGTATGAAGCCAAGACATAGTCTGTTTCTCAGCCATGAGTATTTAAATTACAACAGTTTAGATCAACACATAAATAATACATTAATAAATATAACAAATACATTTTATCAGGAGATTAAAAAAAATCATGAGGAGACTAGAGCATCGAGTTTTGCCAGTCAACACTGACAGCAGTCAAGCTTTTGTGAAACCTGCAATGTGAGCTGCTTGTCACTGGGATGGTCCCTGCATAGCTGACGGCCTAGGGAGCAGCGGGTCCAGTGACAGAAACGGAGCTCGAAATTGCACCCATCAGCAATTACCTTTCCTTTCCTTTTTTTTTGCTCTGATACCAACAATGTTCATATTGTCAATTCAGTCAATTCAGTCTGTCTTCATGGATCTCATGTGATCCCACACAGGGGAAGTCTCTTCTGGCATCACCCAAATGCATACCGTCTTTTCCTCTCACCAGTTGCATATTGCTCTTCCCAGTCTCCAAAAGCTTTGCACCAAACCAGGGGCTGGGGAATTCAGAGCAGCGAGTATTGACTCATGCCTGTGGGAAGGCTGGTGGAACAATCTTTCTTACAGAGTGAGCTGCTGGCCCTTGACATCAGAGCAACACACAGAAGCATTGATAAACTGAATGGATTCGTGAAACAATCAGTTCTGTCATTTTGCTGCAGCAGATTTGAACGGGACAAAAACTCTTATCTTTCAGATAGGCAGCCGGAACATTTTTACCACAGCGTGAGATCTTATTTTTCTGGCTCCACCAAGAGTGACGAAAAGAGATACTGAAAATCTAAATGTTTACAATAGTATTACAGGGTGAAAGAAATGATTTAAAAAAAAAAATACAGTTGGAAACCTGAGACCGAGATTCATTTCTGTTCAAGAGGTATAAGGCTGCGTTTACAGAAGAAAGAAATGAAAGAAAATTTGCCAAGATACTAAACAAACCTAGGGTGCCAATGCATTTTGATGCCAATACATCACTAAAAGAGATGTAGCAGAACCAAAAAATGCAGAGCAACAAGTAAAACCAGAACTATGAAACAACTTTCATATGAGGAATGAGTCAATAAAACAGGTCTCTTCTTCCTAGAAAAAGGTCAGCTAAAGCCATAGGTGTCAGGCATCTGCAGAACTG
The DNA here is from genome assembly GCF_000710305.1 of Buceros rhinoceros silvestris. Taxonomy (NCBI): domain Eukaryota; kingdom Metazoa; phylum Chordata; class Aves; order Bucerotiformes; family Bucerotidae; genus Buceros; species Buceros rhinoceros. The sequence goes on from NW_010425143.1 coordinate 7,599, forward strand.
AGTAGAAGCGAAAAAAGATGGTTATTCATTCTCTCTTCCAGTACAGGACACACGAGCCACGAGTGAAAATCTATCAAGGGTTAGAGCTGGGCTGGCCACTAGATGAATGACAGACACTCTCTATTACTGTCCCTCCTTCCACCCCTTCCCAAAGAGGGGAAACAGAAAAGGAGTAAGGGGTTGGAAAACTAAAACTGATTTAATAAGACAACAATAAAATGAACTGTACACAAATATACAAAAACTACACTGAACCCAACCCTCCTAATGACAACCACGTCACTGTCACCACCGATGCTGTGGGCAGGCACTGGGGAAGGCTCAGACTGGACTCAGCGGCAGATGGGAACCAGATGCAGGAGCTGGATTCTGGAGCTGGATTCGGGGATGCACAGATCGGGATCGAACGCAGAACGGACAGAGTCCTCCTCGGACACTGGCCAGTGAAGTCTAATGCAAGATAGACTAGTTCAGCCCAGTATGGTCATTCCTACTCCTTCTGTTGAATTACAGAAGTACTTCTGAGTAGCTGAAACTTTATTTCTATTATTTACACTTCAAGTATACTTAAACAAATTTTGCACGTAAATTCTATATCCGTGTAGGAAAAGGATAACGCTCCAAAGCCGGACAGCAGCGTCCTCCATGTAACAAGGGTTGTTCAGTACATTCAGGCATATTTCCTTAAGTCAGTGGGATCACTTCTGTGTAAAAGGAGTGGAAGCAAAACGTAAAGTAACACAAAAATATTGAAAAACACAACCCTTCTCAAAAAGAAAAAAAAAGTGTCACAGCAATCAAATATATTGTTCCTAATTTAGCAGACTGGCAGTAGCAGAGCTTCCTAATATATATAAATGCCATTGTCGTTGAATGCCTGGCACTGCTGAGGAGGCAGAAAGAGCCTGCTGTCAACGAAGCAGGGAAATGTCAAACTTGATTTAAAGCAAACTGGTCAAAAGCTGGTCGTGTGAAAGCAAATGATTACTAAACAGGTTAAAAAATATTACAGCCTACGTACACCCCCCTCCCAATTAGAAGGGCATTCATCAGAATAAAGAATCTCATACTTTTTCCGTATGAATATTTATCTCTGTGCTTAGCAACAACATGCAAATGGGATGGAGGTATAAAAATCTAATTTATTTAGCATATTTACATCTTTAGATGTTACAGAATAGACTTTGTTTTCAATTACCTTCACAATTACTGATATGCACTTCTCTACCCACTGTTTAAAAAAAACCCCTAGGGCTGCCCAAAACCAGTGTATAATGTTCTTCACTTCAGTCAGTGAGCTTTAACAGAAACCAATGCATTTTAACTAAATTTTTGTTTATCTCAAGCAGCACATTTTAATGAAATCAATACATTCTTGCTGAAAGGCTCATGAATCCAATGGAAAGCATACATTTTTACTGAAACCAATACAGGGTTTTATAATGTCTGTATGTTTTAGTGAAACCATGGCAATATATTTTAGCTGAAACCAATATGTTTCTCCAGGGCTGATACCGAAGAAACCTTATTCTACAGTGAAGCCAGTGCATTCTTAGTGAAACTAATATTCCATATTCCTGAGCTAACATTGTCGGGCTAAATGAAAGCTATGTTTTATTTTAGCGAAGAAATTACATCCTTGCAAGATTATCTTAAAACAAGGAGTTCTGCAAAGCTTATATTTTAGAATGCACATAAAATAAGAAGCAGATCATAAGAAGACATCCCTGGAGAGACCTATCTCCTTGGGTTTACATTTTATGTAGCCTTGCAACATACATGCATTCTATCAAATGAGTACTGATAGAGATAGGGCTTTCTTTTCATTCTCAGTAGACTTCGACTAAATCCTTTTTTCCCCTTTATATTCAAACTGACTTAAAATAGTCAACATTATGGGTGATTTACACTTCAGAGCAGAGGAACAGAACAGTGGTTAGTGATTTTATTGTAGACTAGATGTGATTTATTATACAAGAACTTTTTGTAAGCATTGTTTTCAGTACATCAGTTTTGGTATTTTTCTTGACAGTTTGACTAAAGATGTGCTGATGTGCATTACTAAGAAATATTTTCAGTAGTCTGGGACATGTAACTAGTGATTTGTGATCCTCCTAAGCATTTTAGTCGAGACAATTAATGTGAATTAAAAGGTTCCATCTGAATTTCAACTGATCTGGAGAAATGCATAATCTGCTTAAAATTGAGATACAGTTTTTCTTTCTTTGTCTATTCAGCATGAAGAGATAAAGTAGGTAGAGCAAGAAAACCAGCAAAACAGTGACTTCCAATAAAACTGGTTCAGCATTGCGTGATACAGCAAAGAACCACACGGCTGCTAAACAAAGAGGGCCAATTTCATACAATTACTGTTCTCACCACAGGCACATCAAAACACAATTTTCAGTTAAACCAAATACAGCATTACTTCCTAATGAGAACCCAATTGTGATGGAAGATTAAAGGAATTTACCATAGCTCAGTAAATTAAAAAATGAGTTTTGTGAATGCAATGCATTACGAGCCAGAAGTCCGGATCCTAAACCTGAGCATTTGTAAACTGAAGAGGGCAAGTTCTTCCCCATAGAAAACGTATTGAAATGCTTCGGTGTTAATTAGCTCAGAGCTGTAATTGATTTCCTTAAGATAACCTTGACTGAGGAAGTAGTAGGGCTTTTTCCTTTACAGTATCCACTTCTGACCCAACTGTTCATGGGTTCCTTGCTGAAACATCAAAAACATTAGTAAGCAACACGGAGCACTTGCAATTCACCAGCTCCAATCCAGCATTCCTGATATTTCAGGGACTAAGGAAAACACAGCCTAGGCGTAGCAAAGTTTGCTTTGCCAAGCTTGCTGGTTTACAGAGCTGACCTACTTACAACCCTCATGAAAACAAAATGGACATTTTATCTCTGAAGTTATGCTTAATCACATCTTCAAAAAATTTCTTTCCCT
>NW_010425143.1:10647-15901 GCF_000710305.1 Buceros rhinoceros silvestris
CCCTACTAATGATGTTTGAGAAATAATGAATAAAATGTAAATGCAATGGAAAGTCAGAGGGAAACTGCAGTATTGAGGAAAATGTATAGTCCAATTACAATGATTAGCATAGAAAAGGGTAGTCTATAATCCTACTGCAGCTGCTCGCTGAATGGTTTTCTTCGTGTACAATAGGTTGCCTTGGGGGTGATTGATCCACTTTCAGAAAGTATAATCGTTGGTTTCCAAAGAATCTGAAAGACAAAGTGTAACAAGACCACGCACTATACTAGTATTGGATTTTACCTCTCCTCATTATTTAGACCCCTCTAGCAATTTTCCCTTACTAAGTTCCTACAGCGCTTTGCTGAATTCCTTTCTTCTATAATTTCTATGTTTTATTCTTCCAAATTAATATAGTCCACTCATCTCGACACGACTTCTACACCACCTCTTTCTAATTACTCTTCTTAATGTCATACCATGTCTTGCAACTATTATAGAATAAGTGTCACTCTTATATTTATTTTAGAATTCCACATAATAAGGAAGGATAGTGTTAGTTGCTCAGTTTAATCCTTTACTGTGCCATTATTAGAGCATATTTGATTTTAAAAAGGAATTAAGGTTTCGGACTTGAAGTATCAATGTAATGCAAATAACTGAACACCAGATACTTGTAGCTGAACTAAAACCAAAGCAGAAAAGAATGTCAGTGCTCCATTTGAATCTCAGGTATCAGTTGCAAGCTTTCATGATCAGAGAAACAAACAGGTTTTTAATTCATGGTTAGTTTTAAAGGCATTTAATGGCAACTACAGGGAACTGGGAGTCTGGTTTTACAGACTGTCTTAATTACATTAAGTCTATGTTCAATATTAATGTTTTATAGTGCTGACATTCAAACAAGACTCAAAATCATGGTTGATCAAGCAGAGGATGTAGGACATATGGACACTTCATGGACGTAACACAGAGAACATGATAAAGATCATTAATAGGATTTATGGTCACAGCCTCCTGTCTTCATGTCAACAGCCTCAACAAAATCAAAAAGGTACAGAAAAAAATTGCACAATACATTTAGGAACTTGCCTTTGGATTAGAGATTCAAGCATATTGTGCATAACAACAGGAAGATTAGAGAGGACTTGAACACGGTCCTTAAAAGTCAATTCATGCGTGAGTTATCTTGCGAACCAAGAAGTAAGCAGAGTCAAACCTGTGAAACATGTGAAATGAGGGGCAGGGAGAATATTCCGGTGAAATGTAATTAATGACTGAAAGAGTTAATCCAGGAATCCAGTTCTGTGTGTTTTGAAGTCTCTCATCTGTCAGCAAAGACTAGCTTGGAGAATGGAAGTGATAGAAATATTTCTGTCTTCAGAGCTCAGGCTATTTTATGCAGAAGCTGAGTTTAGCGAACATGCTGATTTCTCTTGTTGTTGCAGGTAGCCTCCCCTGCCTTATTACACAGAGGTAGATTGACCTTGTTCATTAGCAGCTTATAACTTACAACAGCTACAGCCATAGCTCCTTCACCTGAAGTGCCCTTTCAGACTCTGCGCCTATTCACAACGCTATTTACTTGCCTGCCATTAGTTACAGTGTCTTCTAGCTTTGATTCTCACAATGGTTCCTCTGAATTCCAATTATTTTTAGGAGACAGAAATTTCACATGTCCTCTTTTTCCTCCATTTACCTTTCACTGACTCTTACAACATTTTGATCCAAAGGTTTATTCCTACACTGTTCATGCCTGGTTCAAGGAAAGACCTTCTGGGAAAAAACAGAGACCAATAAGAACAAAACCACTGACAAACTATCGCTATCTTCGTAAAGCAGAGATTCCTTCACATTGTCCTCTTCTACATCAGCCAATATCACAGCCTTTTTCTTCATCAGTTGCCCTGTTTATGACACAGGTAGCCTCTTGAACACTGTTCCCTTTTGCTTCTCCCCCCAAAAGGCTTTCCCAGTGGATGAGTAGTCAGGGACCGCAATGGAACTCCCAAATCCTTAGTTATTACACCACCACTAAGTAATACCGCTCCTGCTATGCTGCTTTGCAGAGATTAGATTGAAGGCAAAGATCACGTGTTGCAAAACCTGTGGATAAGAGAAGCAGAGGAATTAGCGATATCTCAGAGGCACTCGTGACAGCTTTCTGCAAATGCAGTTTGCTGGCCTGGCCTTGAATAGGTAAATATGTTGTCAGGTTATGACTGACTGAAGTCATACAAAGAAATCTGATGTCACACGTTAGGAATCCCTGTTTTCAGCTTGTCAAAGACACAAAAGAACTGCTGCTCATAAATTGCTCCTTTATGAAGTGCCTGGGTTTGGCAGTTACCTGGCAGAGAGAAAAAATGGCATGAGTAAATGCAAAACTACCTTAAGCACTGCAAACACAGAGTTCAAGATCTAAACGAACCACCACCTCTATTAACGATGCACTGAGCTTTATTAAAAATGTTGAGTATTTCCTATCCCACAGAGACCTTTCTAGTGAACTACTAGTGCTGTAAAAGCTGCCTCCTCCTAACAGAGGAATTGTTTCAAATACTCAGCGTGTTCACTTGGACGTGCTAAAGTTGCTCTCATAAGACGGAACAGTCTTTTTCTGTAATTAAAACAACTTTTAAAGAGTAAATGTAACTCTCCTTAAAAACAGTGAAAACACTTGCATCACCTGAGAAAGCCCTGCATGCAGCCACAAGTGATTTACGTTACCTTCTTCTCAATTTCTGAAGGATGATCCACAGGGAAAAAAAAAAAAGGCGCATGACGCAGTGTCCCATATGGTACACCGAGAATTCTCTGACATTTCCCGTTCAGACAAATAGTCTCCAGTTGAAATTCACTTCTCAGTTATTTGGTCCCTCTATAATGTCTCATCTAAGGCTCAGAAAAGTTTGCTAGCTGGCAAAGCCTGGTGACAAACAAATCAATGGTTTTCATTTGTGCTGTTGACATGCCTGACAGCGTACGTGACTAGTGGATGTCAGATTCTTTTTAGACTGGATTTATTGATCAAGTCTATCCAGAATGTTTAAAGCCTTCGCTTGTGTTTTGAAGTATATAGAAAACGTCTTGCTGCTCGAAGTTCCACAGAAGCTGAGTTATTCATTTTCACTTATCATTAGTGTCCTTACTGGCAGCTCTATGGTAATTACGCCTCGTCTCTTCCTCTCAGCCAGCTTCTGTCAAATATCCTTTCTCATACCTCTACACATTAAATAGTCTCACACAGGCTTGGTTAAATGTTCTGAACAGGGGAGTTGTTGCTGCTGTTAATAACCATCTTGTATGGACCTTTCTAATATGTCCTGAAGAACTAAGAATATTGTTCTAAGAACAAAGGAATGGACTGACAGTCCTCGATTTACTCCTTTCCACATTCATTTACGCGTTCTGTTCAGGAAAAAATGTTGTGCTTTTTCTCACTAGAGGGTAGAATCTGGAATGCTTTGACATCGCAGCCCTCTGGCATTTCCATTTGATGTCAGACCTGTGGCCCACCCCCGTCTGTTGTTCTTTAAATACATGGTAAGCTGCAGTGTGTCAGCCAGTCCCACATCCAACACATCACTTGTTTGTCTTGGGATTTCATGAAAAGATCTGAGCCCATAACAACAATCTGTATCTTTTATGCTTTACCTGCCTGACTTGGTATTTCACAAAATGATCTAAATTTCCTATAACCAGCTCTACTCCTGCAATATGTGTTTAATCAATACGACCTTGAAGAACGACATGTGTCCTGTAACATTGTCAACCCGCTCACGCTGGTGTGTGGCCTGAGATTTCCCAGGTCGGTGCACCCTGTCTTCGCAGGAGCTGGGCACCTGGGCTCTCTGCCTTTACATACTGTGCGCGCATCTTACTGTTCTGTAACTTACTGCTGTCTTGGCACTCTCTGACAAAGATGAATTCAAATGCTTCTGTGGCCTAATTTTTTACTTCCAGGAGCACATACTGGTCTGCTGCGAGTGGAAGCCTCATACGGACTGTGAACCAGAAGAGCTGGATTATTCCTTGTTCTCAGCTAGAATGAAACCACATTTCAAATTTTTTAAATCCTCCAGAAAAGAAGGGTTTTTTCCTTTCTTTATACATCTCTAGAAACCAACACTGGCTTTTCCCAAACATTTGTATGAGTAAAATTTGGTGTTCTGGCTCTTCACAAAAGGCAAATAAAAATGTACTATGACAAAGCAGATTCTGAGATTCCCATGAATGCCTACAGAGTGAGTAGAGTTAGTTCATTTGGCTTCACTCTTAATTTTAATGATCCCACTGGAATTTTCATTTGAACATAAAATATGGTGGTAATAGCCAGAAAAAGAATAATCTGAGTTGCAGTTCAGCCCTATGATGATGGATTTGTCATGGTCACGTACCTTGCCTTGTAGTAGGAACAGAAGTCAGGGATATCTGTGGAACTAGAAATTACTGAATCCATTTGGAAGCATCAGCAGCGAACAAAATCTACCACTCACTTATGTATCTTTGCACTGGAACAGGATACTGAAAGAAGGGAGGAATTTCCCTGCTTCCTCTCCATCATTCCCTTGACTCATTTGTGAGAGGAAGGGTATGTTAGCCAAACCATTTGTGTGGCCTTCGTGCACCTCCAAAGAGGTTATGCAGCTTTCCGAAAACTCAAATATCACTTTCTACTTGTGTATGTCATATATTTTTAGTGTAGAGATGGAGATGCTGAGGTTTTCTGGGTGACAGTTTCAGAGCTAGGCACACCCTAGGCTTGGGGTGTGAATCCTGTGGAAGCTGCCCCAGTGCAGAGGATTCATCCCCCATGAAAAGCACCATCCCAGTCAATAACTCTCCAGTTCACAATGACACATTTGCCAAAGCAGCTGAAAATGGAAAATCTTAGTTCCAACTTCATGTTGTTCTTCATGTTTCCTATTCACCACTGAAGAAGTCTTTTCCTTAAGAGACACAACTGTTCAGATTCCCCATAGTGCAGTTTTGTTGCACAGACAAAAAAAATATGGATTTCTGTCTGGCTGACTCTGCTGAAAGAATTAACGGTAAATGAAATAACTGTTAAAAAAATTAAGAACAAGAATTACAGCTTTGTCCCTGTGACTCTTCATATGTGGATTTATATGTGTATATACACACGTAAACATACATACATGCACCTGTAGGTAAATGTACACGTATCTATGTAATAGGCATATACTGAAGGTAAGTGTCTAAGAATCAGATTTTTTTTTTTCCATTCTGAGAGGACTATGTAGAAAGA
>NW_010425143.1:15970-23295 GCF_000710305.1 Buceros rhinoceros silvestris
AAAGAGTGTGAGAATATGATGGTTTTCAAATGCTTAATTTTTCGGGGTTTATAAGACAATTAAGAATCCAGTATTGAATATAGAATACTGAGTATGGAATACAGTATGTATTATACTGCATCTTTTTTTCATTTTTCTGCCGGCTATATTTTCAACTTGTTTCTGAATTTGCTTTTTACCCTCTCTCTTCATTTTTCTACTCTTGCTTGCTCACTAAATTTATTCCTACTGCCCCTCGTCCATTTTGATTTTTTTAGCCTTTCTTTATTGAAATGAGATCCAAGTGGTAAACTCTGAGCTGCAATTTTGAAACTATTATCCTGAAAGGAGCTCGAAATTGGATAGAATTACCTTATTCATTCAGCATTGCGAAAGGACAAATACTAGTAATTCCTGAGCATTTCCAATTTCCAGTTAATTCAGAGCAAACTTCACACATTCAGCATGCACCCAGTGCTAGAGTTGCCTGGGAACTTCCCTGGAAAACACTTTCTGGGTTCACAGTGTGGCAGCTACGAACAAAAACCAACTCTTTAATGTCAAGAAAGATTTTATAAATGGTAAAGCTCCTTTAAAATCACACCTCAGCCTGAGCTGCTAAGCTGCATTCAGACCCCTAAGTGAATGAACAGATATTCAGAATTAACACACTGCAAGTCAACCTCATCATGCTTGTTAGAAATCAAAGAAATCTGAAAAGAGAATGTTTTTGTTTATGCCTAAATTGGGATTCAGGATCCCAGACTTTCCAGCAGAGACTGCAAATATCTCTTCTTGTACCATTAACCCTGATAGGTCCTCATTTCTCGTTTCCAGAGGTACTGTCTCTTCTGCTCACATTCCTTTACTCTTCATTCCGCAGTTGGATGATAAGTCATGCTGTAATGACCAGATTTACTCTGCTGGTTAGTGCAAATTTCCTTATTAAAACAGACAGAACTTCTGCACACAGAGTACCTTTTCGAATCGCTGCTCACAGGATCTTCATGGTGCTCCAAGCTCAATGAGCCTGCTCCTCCAGTGATTTGAGTAGGACCAACGGATAGACGGTGGTTATTTAACTTCATAAAGAATTCTTTCAGAACAGTCCTCTAAATATTTTAATTGAATTTATAATTTCTTTGTGATGTTCAGAAAGTTTTCTTGAAATGCTGCATAGGGACAGACCAATGGTGACATCAAGTGGTCATTTACATTTTGACTGCATTTGAGAGTAAGAGTGGCAGTGTAAAATGAGGGAATTTTTTCTTCTGCTGATAAAACTATTTCCCAGAATATTACTTCTATCTGTGTTTGGTTACTGAATAAGGGATAGAATGGACAAAGGGGGTTTCTTGGTTTTGGTTTGTTGAGTTTTTTTTACTTTCTGCTTTATCTGTAGTGCTTTTTATTTCCAATTCTGCATCACTCTCTGGAAAATGTTAAATACCATCCAGCCTGAAGGATCAGAGCATATGTCTCCAGAGATCAGAGGTTATGGTCTGTTGAGGTCTTCACAGCTATGTCAAATATCATAACCAGAGACTATCATGGATAAACCAATATCCGGTACTTTAGCCAGGTATTTCACTTCTGATATGTAAAAGTCTCTCTCTCATTAAGGTTCTGAATTAAATGTGAGTTCTGGAGGGTGTGTGAGGTTTTTATCCTAAATATTGCATAATTTTAACACAGTAAGTGATCAAAATAGGCTGATGTAGTTTTCATGTCATACTTGCACTTCAAGCACCTCATACTGGCACTTCCTGCTACAGGATGATTAAGTTCAGAAATGTCAGGACTTCTAAAGCAGCATTTTCTGCAGACTCCAGCGGTATACTACTCCTCAGTAAGTACTAAGAGGACAACCTATCTCTTTCTAACTCGATCCAATATCAAGTCTTGAGTCTGGCTTTTCGAGAAACTACATCAACTGCTGTTCTCATTGGTCTTGTCAGTTCTTACCAGCAAATAATGGACTGTCTTGCCACAAAGTCTCCACATTTATACAAGTAAAATATTTTTCAGATGTTTCAGCATTGCAAGTAGCAAGTTGGATACTGTTGGTGGTCATAGGGCATGGAAAGAAATAGCAGCCAGAGGCTGCAAACACAGGAATAAAATGTTTGCATAGTTCAGGCTTCAGGAGTCTCCTTCCTGACACGATATGTCCAGCGTTTTCCCTGCAAAGCAGGTGTGATTCTGTGCCTCTCTGCATCCTCTCGATAGCTCCCTTCTCAAGGGCTTATCCTTATGGTGACATAGTGTAACTGGCTACTGTTTTTTTCCCCATAAAATGTCAAAATGGGAATCTGTACTGCACTGAATAATTAGGCTTGAAATCAGTTACAGCGCTAAGCATTTCTATCCACAAACCATCTTTTGAAAATGAGCATAGCACAAATAGCTGCAGCAAAGGGTAATTATTAAAATCAAATTTTACAGGTTTTGGTCTGGGTTTGTTCGGTTGGTTTGTTTTTTACTTCAAACCAGACTGTTAGGAAATGTCCTCCGCTAGGATGTCAAACCGATGGTGAAAATGCATATAGAAACGATGCTGTATGCAATGTGTGTGACAGTCACAGCTGTTCCTCTTGTAGCTTGGGCTGCAAATTTATCACCTGCTTGCAAAAGAGCTTGAATCTGGTTTCTCCAGTGTCCAAGCACCAAACAAAATCTTTCATAAGGAGAAAATTGCCCTTTGTGAAAGCACAACTGTGGGTCTTAGCAGGAGCTGTGAGAGAGAAGACCTAGTCATTTCTGCTTACAGATAACATAGGAGCTGATAGAGGCACAAGGAGAACTTCCAGCCTTCACTGACGGTTGCCACTCTTGGTAATACACATTTGGTCTGGAGACACGGTCTTAGTCAGTGAATATTCTGCGTCCAGTGACACCCAGCACAGTCAGTTGACCAGTACGCTGATACCGACATTTTCTATTTTGCTTTCTTTGTGTTCAAGTATTAGTAGCATAGCAACTTGAGAGAGAAATGAATGTTGTATAAAGCTGATTAACAGAGAGAATAAAGCACCTCTTTTCGTAGTGTTCCTGCAGGAAACTAACTGAAGAGCTATACAAAAGTGATGAGAGAGCATAAAACTCTCTGTGGAAGAAGAATTTTAGAACCTCTTGACTAATGCTATGGAAACATCTGGTCAAATTTATCTCATGAGGATTAAAAGTTAGAGTCCGCAGTGCCCTGAGATAAAGTGCTGCCTTCTGTTGCCTTAGCTGCTAGAAATCTGTTCATTCTTCTAGACCGAATACTCCTTATCCCCATTTTCAGCTTCCCTCTATAGATCATTTCATTTTTTTTCCACAGTATTAAATACCCATCTGCCAGCCAAAATCTATTCCCATATACCTACCTGGGAACAGTGGCCGAGCTGGTTTTATCCGTCTCCAGAGTAAATATTGAGGCTGAGCTTTATCAACTTGTTTTCAAAAGACATATTTTTCACACTTCATTCTTCTCAAGCACTTCCAATTAATGTTTCCTCAAAAACTAGGCAAAAAGTATGTGCATTTCTTTTTCTCTGAGGAAAAAGTGTTCTCTAAATGTTTCCAAAAATAAAAATTAAGGAGAGACAATGGAGCAATTGTAATCAGAAGGAGTTATCACAGAACTCTCGTTAAAAGAAGACATAGCATAGAGCTGCAGCCTAGAGTAACTGAATTGCAAAAGCATTTATTACATTCTACAACACTTGCTGACCTGCAACAGGCTTAAAGCTCAACAAAGGGCGGTTACTTTTGCTTTGACATGGTGGAATATTTGGCCAATTTCAGTGCATGGCTAGTCCATGACTAGTGTCTACCTAAAACAGTAGCGCGGAGCTCCTCTGCCCATGAATTCCTCCACCAGGCTGGACGGCTGTAGTGATATATAAATCATAGAATGGTTTAGGTTGGAAAAGACTTTTCAGATCATTGAGTCCAACCTTTCACCCAGCACTGCCAGATCACCACTAAACCATCTACACATCTGAATGCCTCCAGGGACGGTGACTCCGCGACTGCCCTGGGCAGCCTGTTCTGGGGCTTTACAATCCTCTCACTGAAGAGATTTTTCCTATGTCCGATCTAAACCTCTCCCCTGGCACAGCTTGAGGCTGTTTCCTCTTGTCTTATCACTTGTTATTCAGAAGAAGAGATGAACATCCACCTCGCTACAACCTCCTTTTGGGTATTGGAGAGAGCGAGAAGGTCTCCCCTCAGCCTCCTTTTCTCCAGATTAAACAACCCCAGTTCCCTCAGCTGCTCCTCAAAAGACTTGTGCTCCAGACCCTTCACCAGCTTCGTTGCCCTTCTCTGAACCAGCTCCAGCCCCTCAATGTCTGTCTTGTACTGAGGTGCCCAAAACTGGATGCAGTATTCAAGGTGCAGCCTCCCCAGTGCCCAGTAGAGAGGAACAATCACTGCCCTGCTCCTGCTGGCCACACTATTTCTGATACAAGCCAGGATGCTCTTGACCTTCTTGGCCCCCTGGGCACACTGCTGGCTCATCTTCAGCCAAATGTTGACCAACACCCCCAGGGTCTTTTCCACCAGCAACTTACTCACGCCTGTAGCGTTGCAGGGAGTTTTTCTCACCCAAGTGTAGGACCTGACACTTGGCCTTGTTGAACCTCATACAATTGGCCTTAGGCCATTGGTCCAGCCAGTCCAGATGCCTCTGAAGAGCCTTTTTACTCTTAAGCAGATCAACACACCCACCCAGCTCGTTGACCAACACCCCCAGGGTCTTTTCCACCAGCAACTTACTCACGCCTGTAGCGTTGCAGGGAGTTTTTCTCACCCAAGTGTAGGACCTGACACTTGGCCTTGTTGAACCTCATACCATTGGCCTTGGCCCATTGATCCATCCTGTCCAGATCCCTCTCTAGAGCCTCCCTACTCTCCAGCAGATCAACACTCCCACCTAACTTAGTGTCATCTGCAAATTTACAGAGGTTGCGCTTGATTCCCTCATCCAGATCATTGATAAAGATGTTAAAGAGAACAGATTCTATCATCCTGCATAACAATCAGTGAATAAAAAGCCTTTTTACTCTTAAGCAGATCAACACACCCACCCAGCTTGGTGTCATCTGCAAACTTTCTGACGGTGCACACAATCCCTCTGTTCGGATCGTTTGACAGAGATATGAAATGGAACTGTGACATTTTCAAAGTATGCCTTTTCAGATCTACTTCAGGCATAGGTGATGTTTAGATATTTTTCTGTGGTTAACTCTGTGGCAACTTAACACTTCTTTTTTTCTACTTGGCTTTTCGAATGACCTTGCCTCTGGTTTTCTTGGCATCGGTGGTAGACTCTTGTTACAGCAGCTGAGCATGTCAGACCAGCAGCCACATTCGTTTGTCAAAGATCTGCTGGGGCTGATACGTCATCCCTTTTAGAACATACTTTGTGATACTGAGGCGAAGTTTCTCCTGATACTCTGGGTAGTCGAACGATACAGGGGCCAGTACCATGGAGATTGTTCAAAGACAGTAAGTTTTAATAATGCACCAAGAGCAAAACTGTTAGGATAGGTCCAAACGCTGATCCCCTGGTTTGTGCTGAACAGGACCCAGCTCCAGAAATACTGTTAAACAAAGCACAACATGAATGAACGTTTCTGACCTGGGTTCAAAGACAGTAAGTTTTAATAACGCACCAAGAGCAAAACTGTTAGGATAGGTCCAAACGCTGATCCCCTGGTTTGTGCTGAACAGGACCCAGCTCCAGAAATACTGTTAAACAAAGCACAACATGAATGAACGTTTCTGACCTGGGTTCTGGGTAACCAGACCTTGGTTTGAATTCTGTGTTCTACATTTTTGTTTTTATTTCATTCCACAAGAGGGCAATAGACGACTATAAAAATAGGTTTTCCCCTCGCTCAAGTGTTAAGACAGTAAAATGATTTTTCTTTTGAAAGAATCAGATGTCACACTACTATAATTCAAAATTATGACCTGAAATCAAAAAACCTACCTCTGTAATAAAAATCTCCCACCCAGAAAGGAGCACTACATATAAAGGAAAAGTTTTAGCCTGTTTCAACCTGAGATGCTGGAAATTAGCTACATCAATGACTAAAAAGCTTCACTCATGTTTCTACCAAGGACCTGTGTCATCATCGATTCTGTGCTGGGTGTTAGGTTTCAGTGGGTTTATTCTCCCCATTACTTAGTCCTCATATTCAGATTTTTATTTATGCCATGCGAGATTTTAATTTATTCTATCCATGTATTTTCCATATCAATTTCAATAGCTCTCTTTTAACCTTTTGGGGTTTTTTTTGTTTTTGCCTCAGTACAGGTATTTGCTACATTTTTGATGGATCTTATGCTTGTCTTGAACAACTAACTTGAGAGGAAGTATGTGTGTGACTTCCCATGAAAAAGAATGAGAAGATTCTGTGGAATTTGAAAGAGTAACCTTCTTTTTAACTATCTTTTTTAACATTACCAAAGACAGGAAACCAATTTCCCACTTAGATCTTTTACAATGTATTTAACAATCGCAATGGGTTGTCTCTGTCTGGATGGTAGGCGCCCACCAAAGCTACTCTGTCACTGCCCTCCTCAGCTGGGCTGGGGAGAGAAAATACCACAAAAGGCTTGTGAGTTGAGATGAGGACAGTGACATCACTCAGTGATAACCGTCACAGGCAAAACAGACTCGACTGCAATTGCTGTTGCCCAGTTGTTCTTTTTTTAGCCTCCAATTTTTAAAAACGTTCTCCCAGAGTCACTACCGACGTCCGTGCCTGGCTCAGCCTTGGCCAGCTGTGAGCCTGTCCTGGAGCTGGCCGGCATTGGCTCCATCGGACATGGGGGAAGCTTCTAGCGGCTTCTGACAGAAGCCACCCCTGTAGCCCCCTGCTACCAAAACCTTGCCACACAAACCCAGTACAACAAAGAACAGGTTACTCTTGGAGTCTAAAGAAACTGTTTAAATCAAAGGGCAACTCTTTATTTAAAGTTACTTCTAGGGACTGGTTAGATGGATTTTATGACCTTGAATAATGCTAACTGTATTCTGCATAATTCATTTTCTTGCTTTCATGCTTATTGTTGTGGTAGATGCCATTATAACTCGGGTTATAATACTTTTGATCTATCTGTATTCTTTGGAAATAAATAATTCCTGGAATTTGAAATGAAAATTATAAGAACTTCTAATTAACCAAACTCATTCACAGCCTTTCAGAATTTTATACCTTGAGAAAACCCTGTTATATGTTTTAAAAGCTAAATCTCTGTGGGCAAGTAAGTTTATGAGAAACTACATGGGAAAAAAGAATGGAAAGGGGGGAAATAAATGTACTACTCTAGAAACTCAGGGAAAG
>NW_010425143.1:23409-42153 GCF_000710305.1 Buceros rhinoceros silvestris
AGAGGGTTTAGGAACTCTGAGTAGGCAATTCTTGAGTAACGAATTTGATATGTTGCTTTTGCTTGAATTTTCATCTCCTTTAAACAAAACCTTAGTCTTACAGCATAGTTTCCAAAGAAATTCCTGAAAATTTGTATCTACTCATGACTAAGCAGAACAAAACTTAATTTATGAAGTAGACAGAAACACCTGTTCAAAGCTGGTTCAGTTTTTCTCCTTTTTTCCCTGGTGTATCCCATCAAGCACTTTATTTCTGTGCATTAGAAACACAAAGGTTTTAATGTTTTCTTCACTTTAATCACAGAATGAGAACTTTTCAGCCCCAAGATGATAGCAACTTTGGCCACATACACCAATATTTCTGTGTTTTCTACTGTCTCAGGGTGACTTTTTGTTTGTGATTATGCGCAATAGAGGAAAAAAATGCAGCTGCAGTCTTCGGTTCTTGTCCACACGAGATGAGCAATGTGATTCCCTGGAGTAAGAGCATCACTTGTGTGCACGTCAATCCAGAAGCACTTTAATATTTGAATAACTGAAAGGAGTTTGTGGAATAGCTGTGCAGCCAGGTTTTACGTGTGTTTTAACCCACTGGAACTTGTCTGAACATCATCTGAAGATGATGTATCCTTATTTATGACAAAGATTTTTGTATATATTGGAACATTTGCTGTGAAAATAACCCAGCTATGAAGTGGGGCATTGTTTATTCACCTGACAAATGATCAGCAGATCATTCTTGAATTTTGTCTAGATAACAAAACAAGTTAATTCTCTGAAGGGATTATAATGTCACTAATTAAGAGGACTGAACATTTCCCTGCTGTGCTTTTTAAATCCGATTTGCATGTAAAATCTTGCATGCATTTTGGTGAAATGCGTTGCACATGGAAGCACCTGGATGAACAGAAGTGGTTTCTGCCTAAAAATACACTCACAGGACTTGTCTCAATATCTGCGATATACCTCGGTTCTACCCTCTCCTGCCACAGTTCAGCTCTCCATTGCACGGAGGAGCAAGGAACTCACCCTAGACCCAGCTGTGAAATACGAAGTTTGTCATTGGAATCTCAGCAAAACCCTCTGAACGTGTTTTCTTATTACGCCCAAAAGCTGCACTTAAACAGCATCTAGACATATGTCAACATTTATGAGCAAGAAAGACAACTGTCTCACCCAACATGGCTTCTCTAAGATTACAGAGCTTTCCAGGCCTGGTTTGCCTAACCCTTCTTTCAAGCATTCATGAGAAGCAAAATCAGTCCCATACTAGTTCGTAGGCTAAAGTCACGTAATGAGGTTTGCAAATTTTAGGGGTGGGCGAGGAGATGAGAACTACATTATCTTGGAAGTATGAAGGGACTTGTGCAGTAAAAGAGGCCTTGGGACAAGTACTTCGGGGAGGGTATTGCTCTTTGGTGGAAGGTCTTGGTGACCTCTGGAAGAACTGAATCATTTGGACAGTGCAGCAGGAGAAGTGAGCTGCTGAGGGCTCAACACGGAGAAAAGGGGGCAAGACTTTGAAGTGTGGAGACACAATAAGAGGGATTCTGACACCTGAGCCTCTCGTAGGTCCTTCAGCTCCCATTCAGATGTCTTGCTAACATTACAAGCTGTCCCTGCTCACTTGAAAGCCATCATGAGAACATACCCATAAGTCATTCACTTCGAAGTGTGTGAGAGAGGAGAGAGATGAACAGAGGGTAGCTGACATTTAACATTAGAGGACAGAGACTTTTAAATTACTTATGAACGGACAGAGTACAGAAAATCAATAGAATCAAGAGAAACACGTTGCAAAGATGAAACATATTTCAATCTAGCCGTAGAGAGAAAATATTTGAAGTAGCATAATGCCATATAAGCAAGCCAACTTTAGAGGAGGCTGTCTGTTACTCCATCTTAGGGAGCCACTTTCAGGACATGAAAGGAACAAGCAAGGGCACGACGATGACTCTCAGAATAAACGGTCAGACTCATTGGATTTATTTTGACCCTTTCAGTATTAACCGCTGGGTGTACAGCGGCCACCTGGTCTGTTTGGTGATCCCCTGGATGAAAATCAGAGGTGGCAATGTTACATCTGATGAGAAATACAAATGCAGCCCAAGAATGACTGATAAGGGAGGGCCCTCAATTTTTCCATATAGGTACAAATGACTGAAAAAGGTAAAGAGGTCCATGGAAATACAGAGCAGCAGGGAAGTAAATCTGAAGCATCTATGTAAATAATTACCTGAACCAACAGAGCAACATGGGAGCTATAAGCATCTCTGACCGAGTAAGTAAAAATCAAGAGGACGACGTACATATACTGGGTAACAAAAGGAATTCTGTTTAAAAGGAAGTGCTTTAGGAAGAGAAATGGCCTTTCATTTAACCAGAATCGACCTTGTCTGTTCGCACAGAATATTACCACCAAGAATTTTCTGGACAGTAGGCTCTCCCTCCAAGTAAATGTTAAATTGTTCCATGGAAAATTACCCCAAAGTGAGAATACTGTTGTTGGGACACATTGCTCTGTTTATCCCGTAAATATAATTCAGGTCTTTTTTATTCCATTTCTCTTTTGGTCAACTCTACCTCTCAGAACATATCCCTGAGGAGAAAGCAGTCCTCTCCACTGATGAGGCAAAGCAAATTATTACAGAACTCCCAGGCCAAAATATCTCACATAGGAATACAGCCTGGTCAAAAGGGCCTGACGGGAAACTTGAGAAGAAGCCAACCCAAATACAGTTCCTACAGGATGCTACAGCATCATCCTGAATCAATGCATTTTAGTTTTAACTAAAAACGAGTCAGTTTAAAGTCTTTCAGAGACAATAACATCACAGAAGTAATAGATGTGGTTCACAAAAGAACACTTACTGATTGGTAAAAGAATGTATTCAAAGCAGTATCAAAGCAAAAAAAGCCTTTAAACGTTTTTAAACTCTATGCAGTGTTTGGAAAGTTCTATTCGCAGCTTCATTATTAAATGACATTAAATTTTGTGTTGAAAGTAAAGCCTGAACAGCGGTGACACACGTGGAGAACAAAGCCTGCATTCCCAAGAATCACAGATCTTAATCTCTTTGAGGGACAAAATGAATAGAGTGAGAATTTAAAAGGAAATCAATAGCGTGATTTAAGTTAAAATTGCTGTAAAGTAAATTGTCAATTACGTCACGTGGTGTGACATGATATGATAAGGTCCAGCGAACTTCTCATATGGACAAAGCTCACCACTACAGAGTATATTCAGAGAATACATTTATTTCTGGGTTTTTTTAGAATTCATTGTAACACTTCCAATTGCTTTATTTTTCCTCATCTTGCTGACGTTTTTCTCTTTAGATTGATGCATAGTATGTTGAATTAAGCAAAAGTAATCTCTTCTTTTTCTTTTTTCCCCCCAAAACAGGTATTGTTTCCTATTCAGCTAGAAAACTTGGACTAAAAACTGCCATTTGAAATAGATCATGAGTGTAAGCGCTTAGATTTACACAGCTTCAATTTGATCCCAGGGACATCGAAGCTGGTCTAGCTTCAGGGAAACTAATGATTTTCTATGGTGTCAGTATCTCTGTGCTTCCCTTATTTTTCTCTTCATCTGTGTGAAAACAAATTAAGAAGAGAAGTGTCACTTGAATTAGAAAAGGTCTGATCTTGGATTCTGGCACAGGCTAAGAATTTTAATAAAAAACGCGATAAAAAATTACAACTAAAGGTTTACAAGGACAGCAGAGGGCACCTGCAAGGTCATGCATGTTATCTGCGTTTTCTGGCTGTTGAAACATTGTGACGCAAGAGATATTTCTGAAATATGCTGAAATGAAGAAATCTCTTTGTGCGTAATTTCTACAGGATGACGAGATGACGCGGTTACAAACCTGGAGGAAAGGCTTGTCTCCTGGAGAACTTCGTAAGAAGGAATAAAACATTTCAGGTGGAAGAAAGGCCCCTACTGTAGAAGCAGCGATCGAGTTACAGAGGAAATGGGCATATTATCTGTTACCAACAACATTATACGAACGTATCTGAGTAAGATAAAGTGTTTAGTGAAATCAGCAAAGAACTGCGTATTTTCATATTTGAGGCACATGCAAAAAACTTATCGCTTCCTGCGAATGTATCAGAAGAGTAGGAGTTGCTTATACTCAGTAGTGCTGCAACAAGACCAAGCTGGCATCGACTGGTTATTGTGCACTTGTATTTATACAGGGCTTCCATTTCTGAGCTGAGTAAGGCTCGGGAGAAGAAGGCATAGTGAGGACAAAAATACCTAACCAGTTTTAAGACAGTGCTGCAGAGATCATCAAAAACTCCCCAAGGTTGCCTTCAATAGCAAAGAAATGGATCACATGTCCCAGGTGACAGACATCAGCCTGACATCCTCTTGCCTTGCGTTCTGTAACTCTCAGCGGTGAAGTGGCCTTGAAAAGCCTCTCCTCTGCTGTCAAGTAAATCTTAAACTGCATGGATAGCCAGACTGATCTATAGATAGTGGTAGCTATCATACTAATGAGAAGTGAAAGGAATTGTAAGACTAGTTAAACGAACGCTGTGTCGTGAGTGGATCATGAATCAATATAAATTCTAGTTTAAATTGTTTATTATTATTACTGTCCATTTTACAGCGCTTCTTCTTCTCTCCCTCTGGCTGTATGAGCCAATGAAGATTTAAAATATCAGCATATATTAAATATGGACTTCCAATATCATTTGCATTAATCATGTTTTAAACTAACGAACAGACATGGTCACAGTAAAAACATTATACCGGTTAAAAAGTAACCAGATAGTTACAATCCCACTTTTCGAAAAATGAAGATTTTGTCGTTATTGCTGAACGGTCCTGAATTCAAATGAATAGTCTGTGAGCGTTCAAAGCAACACATAACATGTTCATATATCCAGTCGACGGACTCATCAAGAAAAGTATTCAGCCATAAAATGAAATATGGTCAATGTCACTCCCAGACGCTGAAGTCAACCGGCACAGACTGACCGTATGCACACCCAGAAGAACCTTGGGGAAAAACAGTGGGGTTTATAGCCTAACTGTGCCTGGGATTTGTTTGGAAAATAGTTAGCACAGGCCATGAGAGCAGTACAGTTCAACAGCTGTTGAGCATCGTTCAACACTGGAGTACCCAGAAAGGTTTCTGGGCATTTTAATTTACTAGTATAAATGCAGCCGTGAGAAGCCAGAGCTCATTATTTGGGCAAATATAAGTGGACTATCACGAGAGGAAAAAGAATAACCCTTTCTAATTTCATGTTCCAAAGCAGGTACGTGCTTATAATAATGATCACCAAAGCAAAAGGTTGCATTTTAATGTATTTTCCTTGTTGTAACCTAGAACGTGAAAAAAAAATCCTGAACAACTAAAAATAGGGATTTGCAAGAATGTGAGTCATAGCATGAGTCCTACCAAACAAATGTCTGAGGACTTGTCATTTTGGAGATGTGTATTAGTGTCATTGATGGAAAAGACAATGACACAGACTGGTTTATTTCAATGCAGCTTTATTTTTTTTTTTTTAGTATGGAAAACTAATAGCATTTTAAAGTCTGATTAAAAATTACCAAACTATCTGAACACCGATCCAAGAAATTGGATTAGGTGTATGTCCAAAGACAGGCAATGTAGATGACAAAGAGTCTAGAGTCCAAGAACTATGGGGAGCAGCTGAGAGAACTGGGGTTGTTTAGCCTGGAGAAAAAGAGACTGAGGGGAGACCTTTATCGCTCCCTACAACTACCTAAAAGGAGGTTGTAGCAAGGTGGGAGTTGGTGTCTTCTCCCAAGTATAAGCGATAGGACAAGAGGAAATGGCTTCAAGTGGTCCCAGGGGAGGTTTGGTTTGGACATTAGGAAAAAATTCCTTCACCAAAAGGATTGTCAAGGTCTGGCCCAGGCTGCCCAGGGCAGCGGTGGAGTCCCCATTCCTGGAGGGGTCTATGTCAATGTGGTGCTGAGGGACAGGGGTTAGTGGTGACCTGGCAGTGCTGGGTTAAGAATTGGACTTCATGATCTTAAAGGTCTTTTTCAACCTAAATGATCCTATGGTTCTATTATTCAATGACATTAGCATAGGCTAGAGACTCGCCTGCGATAAATCTATGCAATTCCTTTGACTTCAGGGACTAGACTTCTAGAACTGAACTTTTATCTTTAATAACTGCAGTCACCTGAAAGAAAACAGAATGTGAAACGGGAGTGACAACACTAATGCTGAGAAAAGTGACAAATCATAGAATCTTTGAGGTCTTCATGGAGCAAGTATTTTTTTTAAAAATTCTGTATCTGCCACTCAAAGCAGATAATGAGATATTCAGGCCCTTCTGAATCACTTGTATCGCTGTCTATTTTTTTTTGTTCTGAACACCTTTAAGTTGCCTCCTTCCATCACACCAATTTAAATCAGGAGCAAATCAGTGGAAATGCTGAATTAAGTGGATCCACATCTCGGAAAAAAAAAAGATAGGCAAGTTCAGTCCATTGGGTAAAAGCCTTCCATTATGTTATTTCTTGTCTCAATTTGATGGGAAATTACATATTAATCTGGATTATCAGTTTGATTTGCAGTAGTTTAAAAATAGTTAAATCTAAAGAATGCAAATAGATACTAGTTAAATAAATGGCTGGCAAAGAATCTAAATAAACACGCTACTCCTAATTAAATTGGATTAAGATGAATTTCGCCAGACCAGTGCTGTAAGGGAGCTACTCTTCCTTAGATAACAGATTGCGTCTTCAATGAGCAGTCTCTTTTCTAAGAGTGAGAATGATTAAAAAAAACTCTGGTTTTCTTCTGAAGGTCTTTTAAACCAGCTCTACAACAGCTTTCACATTGCCATTTCAGAAAAATAAATGTCCTAAGCTTCAGAGTTTTAGGTCTCCATGAAAACTTGTCCAAATTCTAAAGCCCCTTTGACCCAATAACCTTCCCATTTTCCGTGCTTGCTCAAAAAATTGGCTGGTAATGCATGTAACATACATTAAAAAGGTCAGTAAGATATAATGATCATATTGAAAAGTGTAATATTGTCACTTAGTACCATTCTCAGAGACAGTTTTCAATTAAATACAACAAAAAAAACAATTAAAAAACCCAGAATAATGTCCAAATATATGTGAAAATGGAATAAGTTATTTAAACGTATATGGGAGAGTTGCTAATATTCATAACATTTTTCTGTCTTTTTTGCTACATTTTCATATCAATAAAGGAGCAAGTTTTAATTTCTTTATAAATCCTAGAGCAGCAGTGTGGTACATATAAATATGAGGAAAATGTTCGCCTTTATAAACAATTGTTCACTGCTCACACTTATTGTTATTTATGTGAAATTCTAGCAAATACATCTGAGTAGAACTTGACCATGGTGAAAACGCAGTATCTGAGCTCATATTATATTACCAGTTAGTTTTGCTGGTTGTCAACACATCAGCAATTGTACAGTCATCAACCAGCTCCTCAAAGCAGAGAGTCATCTGGGCTTTGTTTGTAAGGTTGAGGGGAAAAAACAATTAGATCCCAGAGTGTGATACAATTAAGCACAGCCTCGGCTTTTCCAGTGTGAATCACTCTGTTGCAGACAGCTTATCGTATCAATCAGAGGTTTTGAACAGTAAGCAGGGTAAATTTTATCACATCCCTGTTTGACTGTGGTGTGTTTGTACCAGGATAAAGTGCGGAATCCAGGCAAGTCCAATCCATGCAGGTGCCAGAAGTTGTGGTTACCAGCAGTTGGCCACAAACCACCTGTTTTGTAAACTCAGAACTTGAGGCAATGTCTGATCTGCTTCGGAAGTTACATTTTTCTTTGTAAGTGCGATCTGAGCACACCCTCTAAGTGTGCCCTACCTGAGCCATTGCAACGCACATCGTTATTTTGCTAGACACTACCAAAGCTTTTTTCACAGGAGGTGGATGAAGGGAAGCAACTGGCACTTTCACTCTTAGCTACACCAGGAGTGACTTACAAAACTCACCATCTGTGATAGGAACTTACCCTAGTCAATAGAAATTAGTCCCACAACTAACTGGAATTTATGGTAACAGCAACACATCAAAGGAAAAATACATGTATTTCAGAAGAGTGAAAGAAAACAAGTGGACCAACAGAAATTAAAATGTGGTTAATGTTCTGTTTTTCTTCAACACTTGATGCCTTTCCTTCAACCAAGAGATTCTATCATCGTAACTCAGCAAAGGTCGCTCAATTCTTTGAATACTCAAGCATTTGTCCTTGAAAGATAGGCACAAACCATCTCTGCCAGAAGGGTTTCCCAGAAAATGTGCAAGCCAGCATTCTTAAACTCATTAAAGGAAACCAATTAGAGCCCAGAAGGTGAGACAAGTATTTGTTTTGTGTCTGATTCAATATGCTCGAGGTTGAATACAGGAGCCTGCCAAACCACAGGCATAAGGATGTTATTCAGAGACAGCATGCTGCCTTATGTCTTAAAAAATACACACACATATATAGAGACATCTATATTCCGGTATTTCACAAGATGAAGCTGTCTTCCCCAGAAGTAAAATGAATTATTTCCTGCAGTATGCTACCTAGCAGTTTTATTTCATGGCCATTCTTTGCTGTACTGCTAAAAGCAGGATGAGCTTATTACCTGACAAAAGCAGCCATCACAAGAAAAGAGCTGGAAACAAAAATGTCAAAATCCTGTAAAGTAGCGGTTTTGTAGTAGTTGTCTGCAAACAGTGAAGGAAATTGTCCATGGCGAGTTAAACCCTGCTACTTTACAGCCTCTCTCCAAGTGGGCTTATTCAAGGTTATAGCCACCAGCATCAGCGAGAACTGATATGGCAGAAAAACTACGCCCAGGTGATCACAACAGTGACATAAAATTAAAAGCTTTGTCCATCAAGTGCAGTTCCACAAACAGCTTTTTAATGCCATGTAATTATTCTGGTTCCCCTTCTATCTGTACCAGGCCTCCAACACGGGGCTTGGGGGAAGCAGGCACTCCATTTTTAAGACATCAGTCTTCGCTACGGTCCATTTCACTGATTCATTGCTGAGGAAAGACACTTGCCAGAAGACAAAAGCCAGGTAACGACTGTAAGATTACCTGCCATTGAACATCATGCCCAATAACAGACTCCGGAATTTAAAAGTAACAAAATTGACTCCCATCGCAGAAATCAGAGGACTGTAAGAGGATGATGAGCTCCTTGTGAAAGCACCCGCGGTCGAATACTTCGGCGTGAGGTGGGGACACACCGGCATGTGGCGCCTGGGTCAGCATACACAACACAGGGAGGACACAACAGCGTTTGTGAGAATCAATGTTGACTAGTCAACTTCTCCATGAACGCTTGGGCGATTGAAGTCAGGTGGTTTTAGTCTACTTAAGTCTACCTGGAACTATGTATACTCTGGTCACTAGTTTGTGAATATTTTGCGTAAATTCTTCACTGCTAATGACTATACTCTGTGCCCTCCTGCACTGACTGCACAACACTATAACCGGAGTCAGAACTGGTTACTCATATTTAAAGCAGAAGAAATAAATACATAAAGAGGAGAGTGCAATTCCTTCGCAAACAAGAGGTTTTTAGCTCTTTCCATGACCCAAAGAGAGCCCCCAGCACTATACTGGGATGGAAAGAGAAGGGAATGCACTGAGGACACAGAGAAAGACTAGACTACAGGAAAAAGCAAGCAAAAAAAGATGTAGTCTGCAAGGGAAGTGCTATTTAAAGTTTGTTTGCCAAAAAAAGCACAAATGCTGTAACAGGCGGGCTTACAGCATCCTAGGAAGACCCAGGAAAAACTGGGTAAATCAAACCAGGTAATCCAAGCTCCATGAAGAACCAGAATGAAGGTTGATGGCAAACAAATTAGAAGAGGCTCTGAGATGGAGTCCTGGTTTCGCTGGGATGGAATCCCAGGCCAGCCGTGCTGTGCAGGCTGTTAGCAGCCTCCAGCCAGCCAGGAGCCTGAGCTGGGAGGAGCCAAAGCCAGTGCAGCTGACCCATAAACCTCACGCTCAATATAAAGGGGGAAGTTTGCTGAGGAGGCATGGGGGGATGTATACAAGGTGTGTTTTCTAACAAGAGGATGAGAATAGATTTTTACACACTTAATAAGGAAAGTAGAGAAGAAGAAGATTGTTATTGGAGTCTGTGGTCAGAGACAAAAAATCATGGGACTATCTATCCCGCTTTCGCTGGGGCTGGGGGTATAGTTATGTGGTGACTAAAAGAAAGGAGGCACTGTAAGAGTCATTTTGTGTTTCCAGTCTAGAGCAGGGATCTGGGTATGGATACACGCAAACAAAGCAAGAGTTCCTTAGGAGGACGTTGGCCATCTAACCTATGGCCTTTAGCTGTTCCTGGTATAGGCGCAGTGATTTCCAATGATTTAAGGAAGCAAATGACACCCTAGTACATGCATTTATCTCCCTTTAAACCAGTTTCACACAGTGAACCCCGCTGAGCTCTCTCCTAAACTCATGACCCACACAAAAGCTGGAGAAAAGGAGCTTTGCTTTTGAAATTCTGCTGCAGCTAAAGAAAACATGGGAGTGCTAAAAAGAAATTATCTGAGTTAGTGTTCTGGGAAATGTTCTTGTTTCCAGAATTTTTTTCTTCAGGTTTTGGGTTGGCCTTTTTTAAAATATTTTTTTGTTCTCTTTCCTTCTGCCTAAGCCCAGCATTCCTGAGGTGTTTGTGTTCACCTAAAATGTCATCGACTCCTTCTGCAGGGAATTTTGAATGATTTCAACCATCTCTAGACCAGTGGGAAGTAGTTTAAATTGGACAAACAGGCACCTCACTTTTCTTCTTTCATGAAAACAACTCACAGAAGCTGTCAAAATCACCGTCACACACTACATGCTGAGAACATTCTTTCCACAACAGAATCTCTTTTTTAAAGCTGGTTTATTTCAGATACAGAGGACAGAGCAGTGAATGAAAAGAAGCAGAGAACGAGAATTTCTGTGTGTGTGTGTTCATCGGTGTGAACAGCAGTCTAAAGGGACAGTCTCTTTCTAGGGGAGTAAACAATACATTGAGTTGAGATGCATGAGAAAATAAGGATGTGATTTGAGGGATGCCGGCTTTTTCACCCCTAATACATGAAATATATAAAAAAAACCCCCAAAAAACAACAAAACAACTTTTTCTCTGATATAAAGAGAAGGTCTCATAAAATTTCATTAAAACTGTGTAAAACTCTCTTGCTCATTAATGTACCCTCCCTTTGGCCAATTTCTGAGAACAAGAGAACATGTTTGGAGTTCAGAGAATGTGAATAATGATATAAGGGAAAATAAGGCTCTTAGTTGGAGGCCCAATCTTGAAAGCTGCCTACTACCTGTCCCCTAATTTGGTGTCAGTCATCATGTTTACCTCTATACAGCTAAGTGCTTAAATAGTATCCACAGACAGGGTGGGAACCTGCAAACCATCACTAGGTGAAAGCTGCCTTCTTGCAAGTAACAAAATTTGCAGTTCAGGAGTTCTTTGTGGGGGAAAAGTGTGTCGATGATATAATTTCTGGTCTATCGCTATCTTCACAGCTCCTGAGTAGCTGTTTTGAACTACACTAACTGGACAGAGGAGTTGTTTTACATAGATCCCAGTAAGAACGATTTTTGCCATGACCAGTAACGAGGTGTAGACCTCGTACCACCTTGGCAGTAGAGGGTCCCTGGGCTCATCCAGGCTCACTGTGGCCTCAGCCTGCTTTGGCAGTTGGTGAGAGGAGCAGTGCCTCTGGGGTCTCCTCTTTTAGCTTCACCCTGTGTTCCCCAATCTGGCACTGGCAGGACCGACCACAGCTGGGAGTCAGCAGGTGACAAATAACAGTCTCGGAGAGGAGCTGGGGCTGGGGAAGGTGACTGTGCTACTCCCTGGCTTTAGCTGGGAGCCCCTGAGAGGGAAAACGAAGCTGTGAGGAAAAAAAATAAAATAAAAATAACCCCAAGCAGATCCAAGACTGAGGAGGAAGAAAACTCACCTTGAACATCATATCTTTCCGCATTTTCCCATCCAAGAGTCACAAAGGGAGGTGAGCATCACACCGTGGAAGAGGGAGATACTGATAGGCTTTCCTGTGTAACAATCCTGAGGTTGTTATCAATGACGCTTTTTTGCATTTCTTCATACAGTAATAATGTTAATATGGTCTGGGAACTGCTATTTGTTGTCTTTTGATTAGATTGTTAATATTTCAACCAAGTTACAAAGAAATTCTTAGATCCATATACATGCCATGTTCCTTCTTGCTATTGAAAATATTTTGAATGTAACATATCCATTTCATTTTTTTCATATTTTTGATATTTTTCGTATTCATATATCTTACTTTTGGTTTTAAAAGTGCAGTTAATTTACAAGAAATTAAGTACTTGAGTTCATTCAACTACTTTTTACAAGAAACAGCAAACGACAGAAAGTTCAGGATGTGAGATGCTATAAAACCTTATTTATCAGTTTACAATGTCTTGTTTTATTATAGAGTACCAAGGGATATCGTAATTGATATTACCTATAGGATGCAATAGAAGACAGCAAGTTCTCTGAATCAGTAATCATCACTTAAAATGCAGTTTGTAAAACATACGTCCCGACGGGGCCCTTGGCTCACTTCAAGCCTCCGATGCTTTGCGCAATGATGCAAAACAGCTCAGACAAAAATCAAGCCCTACCTATGTAAATACTTTCACTGTGCGAGGACTGCACTGATCAAAGACTGCACTGTACTTGTTAAGAAAGACAGGGAGGAGAAGGGGAATCAGTAACAGGAAATAGTATTTTGGTGCAAAGTGAAACCACAAGAACCCTCTTGTAAAGCAAATGCAACGAAATGCTCCTCAGCTCTCTGGTGGACCACAGCTTCCAAAAGCTTTTGCATTACAA
This sequence comes from Buceros rhinoceros silvestris, assembly GCF_000710305.1. NCBI lineage: Eukaryota > Metazoa > Chordata > Aves > Bucerotiformes > Bucerotidae > Buceros > Buceros rhinoceros. The sequence continues at coordinate 36,297 of NW_010425143.1, forward strand.
CGACAAGAGTTTCCAGCAGCCAGATGACTCTGTTCGGATTCATCTAGCTGACAGTTTATGTTCAATTCCTCCTCCTTGGTGATAAAAGGTACTTACGCCAATTACAACTGTACTTGATTACATTAAACTGAGCAGCTTGATGGATTCAAAACATAGAAGACAACTGAGCTACCACTCGGCCGACTGACAGGGAAACAGATTTTTTTAACAGAGTAAAATAGAATTTGTGGCGTATATCACTTAGAGCAGGTATGACTGAGGGGTGAAAATTGGCTTCGTCCACACCTTTCTTTTTCAGAAAACATTATTTTATGATTTCATACTGATCTATCTGTATGTAGGAACCCTTCTATCACATCCTGCCTCCTGAATGGCTCTATTAATTATTTGCATGAGAAAGTAACAGTCATAAAACTGATCTTTTTACATAAAACTGCATAACTTCATATATTACTTTCTGCCGCCTTCTTCTTGGTACTCAAAAGCGCTTACTTTATCCTCTGTTTCCAAGTTAGGGAGTCATTCTCACACTGCTTCTTTTATTTTGGTGTTGCCAGTTAAACACCCCAACTCTGGTCTCGAACCGAGCTTCACAGGAAGACAGACAGCTTATATCCCTATTCAAACTCAGTGTGCAGCCAATGTGTTTCTCTTTGTATGAGGAATTAGCTGCAGAATGTTTTTATCACTTTGAATTTGTTTTCAAGTGCTCTGTTGTACGTCTGAACTGTTATAATTACACCTCAGAAAGAGTATGAGCTTCCACAAATGAAAGCTGTTATCTGTTGGTAAATCACAGCATATATTTTGTCAGTCAATAGAGGTATTTTGAGAGCTATTCTTCCCCCAGACATGTGGACCTAATGCCACTCATTATTCTGATCACCGTAGTTTAAAATAACTTGTGGAGTACCACGGGAGTCTGCAGTGGGAGCAGAGGAGAAGTAGTCAGTAAGTTCAGAGGTACCATTCGGAGAGACCTACACAGGCTGGAGGAAAGGGACTGCAGGGACCGTGTGAAATTAGACAAGTGCCAAGTCCTGCCCTTAGGATGGAAGAGTATCTGAAATGACACAGGCTGGCGGTGGACAGACCTTCAGGAAAGACCCTGGTGGGCAGCGAGCTGAGCTTGAACGAACTGTGCACCCTCATATCGAAGGTGCCCAGCAGCAACCTCAGCTGCTTGAACAGGAGCATGGCCAGCAGTTACAGGGGAGGGACTATCCCCCTCTACTCAGCACTCATTAGACTATATTTTTTATACCATGTGCCATTTAGCACCACCCCCCGACATGAGAAAGGCATCAACAGACTGGAGCACGTTCAGCAAAGCACTACCAAGATGGCAGACAGGCTGGAGCACTTGTCTTATCAGGGAGGACTTTGGCTCCTTTGGCCTCAAGAAGGGATGACTTGTGGGAGCAGCCTGCCAGCACCTATGAGGAGTAATTGATGGAGCCAGGCTCTTCACAGCAGTGCATGGCAGGAAGATGGGAGACAACAGGTGTAACTTGAAAGAGGTGAGGTTCAGACCGGACATAAGGAAAAACTTCACTAGGAGGAGAGACAGGCATTAGCCCATGGTGAATGGGAAGACTGTGCAGTCCATTTGTGGAGGTTGTCAGGACCTCAATAACCAAAGCCCTGTGCTTTGGCATGGAGACCTCCAGAGGGAGGGCCCTGCCAAACTGAATTTTCCTGTGAACTTATTATCCTGTGAAGAATGTGTCCAATTTGGATGCAAAAGCTTCACAAACACCTCATTCATGTTACTGCATTCTACATTTTGTTTCTTTTCTGTTGTTTTCAGGGTTTTTGATGAATGCCTAATGGCTTTGTGTGTTCTCTCCAATAGTGCAAGACCACTGTCCTGTGTTACAGAGCTGTCACATAAAGCAGAGAGGGCCACAGAAACCAATCTAGTGTACCTTCTATTCAGGGCGGCCTCCCTGACCACCTTCATGTTGTGTCTCATCACAATGATCACTCCAATCCAGTCCACTTATTTCTTCAGTTCCCTTTTCCTGTCATTCTAACACACATATAACCTAGCAACAAAAGGCATTTTTGCTTCATCTTTGGACAGTAGCCCCGGGGAAGGGTCAATGCATCAGTATTTCTACCTTCCTCCGGAGGAATTTTTGCTTCACTTTTTTAACAAGCATCATAGTTATGTACCTGCTCACTTGGAAGCCCTTCTGGCTTGATGTCTTATTCTCTTTGAAGAGGTTTTTGGCCTCTCAGTGATTCAGCCTTTATCTGTTATGTCAGGCTAGCAGAAAAAAATAAAATCCAGTGACTCTTTTCTCCTCAGAGAACCCCAAATTGTTTGATTAGAAGGAATTCTAGATAGAAATTAAAGCTGTTGGCAACAGCAATGAACCAGGGGATATTTCCAAACAGAAAACCGCAATAAAAAACGGCAAGAAACTCATCAAGCTTGTAGTATCATTTTCTAAAATAAAATTTATGTTGGGAGTAAAAATTTATCTCATCAATTAAACACACATATAGAGATACTTCCTGTAGTATTCGTTGTTTGTTTTAATTTGCTGTTTGACTGCACACCTCAGCTCGATCAATAACAATAGTAAAGTAATAATGCAGTTGGAACCAGGGACAGGGGAACATAAAAATGGCCAATATTTGGTGTCTGAGTTCAGATATTGAAATACAGTGCTGCAGTGAGGAGGCTGCCAGTGCAAGAGCTCTGCAGAAAATAAATATTTTAGCGTAGGCTGTCGGAAACAAGAACCTCCGGATGTTTATAGGGAGTAGAGCAATGCCTGGGGGAGGAAGAGGCACTGCTGTCCCTCAGCTGCCTGGCTCTTTAAGGTGCCCTTGAAAACCCGGCTGGATGGTGGACGGCTTAGGAAAACAAGTCCGACCGTTTCTAGCTGGTGAGGTTTCAGGACAGCCTCTAGCAGCAGGAAGAGTGAGACGAGGCTGAAGGAAGCTTTAAAGCATTGTCTGATGAGATTGTGGGAGGTATTGTATGATGTCTTGCCTGTGAGAGAGCTCAGCGGTGCTTGCTTCCATTGCTCCCTTCAGAGCACTTCTCATCACTGTTCACCTGACGCCAGCTGTGTTTTCCCAGAAATAATGGTTTGTTTTATGAAGCAAACAGCTGGAATGTATCTAGTGAAACTTCCTTGTGCAGTAGGAGTTCATGATAAGAGGCTGAGTGAACAGCTACCAATAATTTTGCCTCCCTTGGCAACGGTGCAATGAGAAAATGAGCTTTTTTCATATGCTTTTGTTGCATTTTCTGAAGAAGCCATAAGCTCAATGCTGGTTATGGTCTACCTGTCCCGAAGTGAAACCTGCACACATTGTTCTGGTGTTGTCTTTTCCTCACTGTTACTACCTAGAACACCACAGCTCCTCAGCGGGTCGGAATGGGACACGCAATTGAATGAAAAATAAGGCTCCGATATCGCTGCCTTCTCAGGTATTCTGTTTTCAAGTTCTCAAGCCCGTCTGTCTTCTTGCTTCCATGAGTACATTCAGTACCTGTTTCATGTTTCTTGCAGCAGTTCTTTAGAAACCGATGTACGTTTCCCCTTACCTAGAATGCCCCTATTGGCAACTGCTGCCTTCACCAGCTTTTCCTCAGACCATCCTGCACAACTTACACTGCATACAAATCCTGTGCAGTCTGTGGAGGCCTCAGCAGAAAAGGTTTACAGAAATCACAGACTAAGACATCCAGAGATAACATTCTGTTTTCCCAGGTATAATGGAAAGCACTTCAGTTGCATAAGTAATAAGATCTCCAGGAAAAGGAAAAGGGACAGTGGTGATATAACAGCCCCAGAAAGATAGTTAAAGTTTACCCAGTTGAGGCAAGAGTTGTATTGAGTGACATCTAAGCACTAGTCACCCCTTTATGATCAGACTGAAGATAAGTGCATCCCCAAGTAAAAAAAAGGGAAGAAAAGGTGTATGAAAAAATGAACAAGTTTTCCTCAGTTTACTGTTGGTACAGTGCACCTGTCTTGCTATGTATTGCTATTTATTTGTTACTACGCGTGTGCATTCACGTAGTACGGTACATGACAGAAACACAGATGCTGAGAGGAGAAAGTAAAAAAATCTTGTACGCTTTTTTTTAGTCTTTCTAACGTCTTCAGACATTGACACCAGCCTGCAGGATGCCATGCAGGCTCAGCAAGCGTGCAGCATACAACAAATCCAATGATCAAAGCCTCAGACTATGGCTTTCAGTAAGCACCACATGGATATATGCCGACTTTTGTGCAAAGTATCTCTTAAGCTTGGCATAAGCGCAGGCATCTCTGGAATCACAGCCTTGTAATCCTGTTTTTCAATACACTGTATGTACAGGAACATTCAGCTTTCTGTAGGCCAGAAACATAAGCGAGAAGTTAAGTACAAAATCATTACCATGTGGTGCTGATGCTTTTTTTCTTAATCCTTGCATCTGTTTTCCAGGGGTGTTCATGCTCTGACAGCTCCTTTGCTGTAGAGGGAGGACAGGCTGGTAGACGGGCATCCACCACAACTCAGCTGCATCTCCAGGGGATATTTCTACAGCAATGGAAAGACTGGAGATGGCAGAAGGCATCGCTGTGATGCCCGTTTCTTTCCGCCTTCACCTGTAAAGAGGTTGACTAGGCTGAACCCAAAATAAACTACTACTTAGTTTCAATGCAAGGATGTCAGTATTCTTTCTGTCCACTTCCAGAAAAAGATTCTGCTGTTGTGCATTGACCTCTGCTTGAAACAGTGGGTGTAAATGATACTGCCTAGTCCCAAAGAAGAGAAATTGTAAAAAACCCACCACGTATGCCTCCTGCAGAAGTGAGTCTGTTTACACATCCAGAACAGTAAAGACGTCACTAACAGAAAAGTGTCCTACACGAGATCCAGAACTCCTGACCACGGGAACTGCAAAATAATTCTTTTGCCAAAGCACTTTGGTAGAGTCTATTTAATTTTTTCCACAGTGCAGAGATCCAACAATTTCATCCTTAAAATAATACTGTGATAACAAAGAGACACCTATCTCTTTTTTTCTATTTTAAAAACAAAACAGATCTTTCCTGCAATCCTGTATAACTTTTTCAGGATATTGACTACAAAGCTGGCTGCCAAGAAGGGCACCAAGATTGCCAGTTTCCTGCCTCTGTTTGAAGAAAACCTGAAGGTCTTTCTAGTTTCCACCCAAAGAGCTGATGAAAAGGATACACATGCTTGCAAAAATTTAATTTTGTCTTTGTGTGATTAAACAGTGTCTTTTCTGAATATATTTCTCTTCTTCTCCTGAAACCATAACCCAGATCTACTGAAAGGTTATTTTAGCCATTAGTCATCTGTGAAGGGAGCTGAATGAAGATGATGCCCACAGGAGGGGGAGTCAGCATCCCCAGGCAGTCTTGAAAGCTCCTCAGTGTAAATGATGCCCTCCTATTTCTATACACGCACACAAGAAAGCCAAAGCTTTAGTCACAAGGCCATGAATAAATATGTTGAATCATTCGTTATCTTAAAATGCTTTTCTTATAAAAGTCCCTTTTCTTTTGAATTCCTGAATGCCTTCTTCCTCTATCCTGATTATCCTCTCCTTCAAAAGCCAAATACTAGAAAAGGTTATTGCATCAATCAAGAAGCATGAGTAAATTATTTTACATTCTTCCCAAATGATTCAGCCAGACCATCCACACTGTGGTACCTGCTACAATTTACTGTAGAAAACGTGCTGTCAAGTGAGTGTTTCAAATCTAACTAGACTCCGCGATAGTCCATGCTATCATTTCCAAATAACTCATTTATAAGAAAATATATCAAGTGTCTAGAATAACAATACAATGCATCATCATGGCTTGGCTTCGCA
>NW_010425144.1:0-3367 GCF_000710305.1 Buceros rhinoceros silvestris
GATCCAGCCTGTCCAGATCCTGCTGTAGAGCCTCCCTACACTCAAGATATATCCAGCAGATTTCAGGCTCTGAGGATTTGAACAGAAAGTAAGTGACAAGTTCCCTGGAAGTTTTTCCTTTCCCACATCTTACAGAAAAGAAAATTGCGATTCCTATGACTCTAAGCAGCATCTCAACTGGAGATCAGCAAGAATGTCCTTCAGGCTTGGTTTACCAGACGAATAGACAGACGAGAGAGAAATCTCAACATGGAACTCAAGTTATCCACCAAAACCCAACAAAATTATGATGGCCCAGCCACTCCCTAGTGCAGGAAGCTGAGAAACATCCACATCTCCCTCCCCACCGCTCTGGAGGTCCCTGCAGCTCTGCAGCACTTTCAGCTTGAAACAGAGCTGCCAGAGATTCTGGTCACAGCTTGCCTATCACCTCAGGAGTCGGAACCAGTACTGTCTTCACATGACAACCAGGGCATTAGCAAGGTATTCTTCCTCGCAGCAAGGCCTCAGGTTCAATCCCCAGACTTGCTGTGACTGGTCACCCCTTCCAGTGACAGTACTAGGTACCACCGGGGACCTGTAATGCAGAAGTCAAAACCCCTCCAACACAGACTGGTTTCGCTCAGCCCACACACACACACACACGCACACATTCTAAGGAGGGCAAAGCTGAACAGCCACAAGCAAAACACAGCCCTGAGAAACAGCAGAGGGTCCTGGCATTCGCTTCTCTATAAATAACGTTGCTGCTGTTTGTCGCAGCAGCCCACTGCGGCCTAATACCCTCACGAGAGATTACGGTGGATCACTGGGCTGCCCGAGCTGAACCTTCGCTTAAGCAGATGGCTTTGGTGCCGTAGTGACCACCTTTAAAGCCCATTCGCTTTCTAGCTTGCTAATTATGGCACACGTGGCCTGCAGTGTGATGGCAGGACACTGATCTGTTAATCCAGGCAAAGTCCCTTCTGAGCGCTCCAGGAAAAGACCCCCAGGCACTAGAATTAATGACAAGGGTCTCTTCAAGGAGATTTCCCTTCACCTCTAGCAACTCCTGCATACAGGAGTTGTTAACATAGTTAACATAGAGATGTCAAGCATGGTCTTTTTTTCCCTGATGTTTCAATAAACATCTTTTCAGCAGGGAGCTGAAGCAGAGCTCATTAGCTAAGAAAAAGGCTATGATTTATCCTCTGTAAGGAAGAACGATCACAGTCTGTAAGTAGCCACACAGACTAACAATGGCTTCACTACCAATATCCAATAAACATCATCCCAGAGCAAGACCAATGGATGAAGCTCATAAGAACACGGTTTTATTTATCTTTAAAAAAACCTGACACCTAAAATGTATCTTGGCACATCAAACGTACTCCGAGAGACATAAACCTCCAGATCACAACAATTCTCTGGTAAAATGAAGCTGCCAGGTGTAGAAACTGAGGCAAGCCGGGAAGGGAAGAACCCTTCACGCTTGCTGAGCAATCCTGTACTACCTGTGCCTGCGAGGGAAGATAACGCTTGCAGGAAATGAGGTTTTCCAGGTCTCAAAGAAGAAAATAAATCAGTTTTAGTACCGCACGCACTGCATTATATCTTCAGCATCCATAGGCACCCGCGACGTCCTTTTAGAGCACTGTCTGCAACCTCAAAGGGGAGGAGAACATTGATTCCAAAAGACGGTGGTTCAACAAGGAGCGAATTTCATCTCATGATCCACTGAACGGCGCCGTCTCTCCCTTGCTAGGCCTGGCAGGTTTTTTCAGGCAGGAGCCAGCTCAGCCCTGTGACTTCCCCGCTGACTCAGGAGGACATGCAGGGATCTCCTCCAGCCTCATGGGAAGGAAAGGCCGGCAGAAACGGAGCACAAGAGACAGACTCAAGGCAGCAAGGTGACAGTCCCAAAACCAGCTGCCACAAGCAATTGCAAATTACCCCCATTCGGAAAAGAAGAAATAGGATTCATCAGCTTAAAGCTGAAGCCCCACACCATCTCCATCTGTCAGCACTTGGCTCTTCACCACCATCCACCAGCAGACAGCGAGTCAGAGCAGGACCTTGCAGGGGAAGAGGCTACAGTGCGTCAGCACTGCCGTCGGCCCACTTTTCCTGTCAGGTTGCTGACGAAGGAAGGGAGGAGGAGGGGAAGCTTTCTGGGACACCTTAACTTCCACTATAGGGTGACCTCCACCAAGAGATAATTATACTTCTTCAGGTAGAGGACAACTCCACCAGGTTGTCCCAACGAGGGCAGCAGCGCCAAGAATACACCCTGCCTTCCCTCGCGGGGCGCAGCGCGCGGCAGCCGTTCCCAGCTCCAGGAGGACAGGCCCCATTCCTGCAGGCATTCCCAGGGGAGCACTGCAGGAATGGTACCGCGCCAGGCTGCTTCTCCGCCACGGCTGCGCCATTCACCCAGTATTTACTCCTCCAAACTGGCTAATTGTGTTCTGCTGCACAAATTCCAATTAAAATACTGCTGCGGCTTGGCCTCAGTCACAGATTTAGCAGCAGCGCGATCTTTTCCTGTAAAGCTTTTCAAGTCAAGACTTTTCGTGCACTGTTCCGCTCCAGTGCCAGGAACAGATGAGGCTCAGAATGAGGCGGGGTTTGTTCAGAAACGATCTAGATTTCATTTCAGCTTTTCAGCAGCAGAATCCACACCTTAGTTCAGGTACAGCTGGCTGGGAAGACAGGGGCAAAACACACTCTCCTGCATCATCAAAACCCCAAGATAATGCCCCTGACAAGAATTAAACTCTTTCTTTCATTGTGAAACAGGAAAACTAAATGCTGACGGTTTGTTTGAAGCAGCACACAGAAAAGGCTGAGCTAGTTTAAATTAACTGATAACACAGCCCTGAAAAAAAAGAGTTTTTCTTATTACAGGGCATGCAATGGCATTTCTTGCTATGTAGGAGGTATGCAGCCCTTCATTTCCAAGTATTTTCAAGGTATTTTACTAGCATTTACTCTCTAAAAAGGAGAGTTAATAACACCTCCAAACCATGTCCCAGTTAAAAGCCCTTCAAGTTTTCCCATTAACAGACAAAATTAAAGCAAGTGCAAAAGTGCCTAAAAATATTCTTGCACGTAAAAAACTATTACGTCTTACAGGTGACCTAGTAAAAGGGCTCTGGAAGATTTCTTTTTCTGCATTGTCCTGTTAATCCATGTCTACCTTTTTCGTCTGGGTGGAGAGCTGAGACACCAAAGGTGCTGCCAGAAGGGAGGACACGACGTGCATTTTCTGTGTAAGGTTTAGGTCACTCTAAGATGCGGCTGGGCGAAGAGAATGTCTGATTTCCTAATTGATTTCCAGTACGCTGTGCTGAAACTGCAGCAGAGGCAGGGCTTCCAAGGCTGCTGA
>NW_010425144.1:3477-4254 GCF_000710305.1 Buceros rhinoceros silvestris
ACTCTAAGATGCTGCTGGGCGAAAAGAATGTCTGATTTCCTAAGTGATTTCCAGTGCGCTGTGCTGAAACTGCAGCAGAGGCAGGTCTTCCAAGGCTGCTGAAATAACCGCTGCGTTTCCAGCACGGTGCTTGGGCCGGAGCCAGAAGGAAAGTGCAATAGCTCCCGGCCCAGCTCAGGTTAAGGGGTGTAATAAACATCTCTCAAAAGCGGTTACGTTTTCTGTCTGTCAGAAACGCCAAATGGGACCAGTCTGAGCACTTGCTGCTGGGAAATCAATAGCAACTGAGGAGGATAGAAGAGGAAGATGCAAAATGAGTGAGGGATGAGGAAGGCAGTCAGAAGCATCCTTACAGGAAGAGGCATTAAAAAGCCCACCAGGCCAGGCGCACAGCAGAGACACCAGACACCCTCCATCAGGCACGCTACGTACATCAGCATCTCTCTCGATGCTTGTGCTGCTTCTCTGGGCAGCCAGAGGGGCCTGGAAGCGTGTTCTTCCCCATCTGGTTCTCGCTGCTGCTGCTCTGCACCAGACCACGGTTAGGGGAGTATCAGAAGACAAAAAGACGTACTTCTTTCCTCCTCCTCCTCCCATGATCTTGACGAGAACAGGAAGATTTCAGAGGTAGAATTCTTCAGTTGCCTTTTTTTTCTTTTAATCTTCAAGTTTTCAGAGCTCCAGGATCACAACGTGACAGCAAAAGCACCATGAGGCAGCAGAGCAGTTTAACAAGCCTGCTTCCAGTGGGGAGCAGAGAGCACACTGCTCCTGCTG
>NW_010425144.1:4442-10575 GCF_000710305.1 Buceros rhinoceros silvestris
TGGCTATCTGCACCGCTCTCAGCCAGCTGACTTCGCTGCGAAAGCACAGGGTGGGAGAAGATCCCGATTCCAAGGCAGAATCTTCCCAGTATCAGCATTTGCTCAGCTTGTTTCAGGCTGAGGGCTGCGCTCGCCCAATGCGCCCAACAGCTCTGAGATCATTTGAGCAGCAACGCTCAAAATAGGCTTTAGGCTCAGGGTTCATCCAGACACTTCATCCAGAAGCCAGACTCCTGCAATTCCTGGGAATTCCGAGATCAGCATGAAAACTACAGGATTTTTATTTGCGGTTGTACTAGTGCTGCCCTTTTGCCAAGAAAATCTGCTCTAACCCCGCAAGCTCACCTAGCGATTCTAACAGCCACGCTTGTCTTCCTGCGTTCTCTTCCCACGTAGCACGTGGAGCGATGCGGGGAGACAACAGGCCGCGTTACATAAAAGACAAATGGCGCTGGTGTATCCTGGATTACATCTGCTGCGAGGCATCTGTTAACGTTGTTCACGAGTTGTCAGAAAGTCACTATTTTGGTCCACAGGCACTTTCGTATTCAGAACCATCTTTTCTATGTGCAATTTAAAAATTGCTATGTAATCACCAGGAGCAATTAAGCCATTAAATTTGCGTACAGTCGCTTAAGCACAAGCACGGTGCCAGGCCACGCGTGCATTAAACTACAGCATCTGCATGGTCAAACAGGAGTCACACATCACCGACCCATCACATCGGCCTTGATTAACAACGAGGCGCCACCTCTACACAGGGAGTAGCAAAAATGTTTGCCTTGCGAGTTAGAACTGCTTTGGCAGAAGGCTTGACAAGGTGCTTCCCGGTCCAGACAAGTCCCGGTACTTCTCGCTGCCAGGGGAGAACTCGATGCCCGGCAGCCACTCCTGCGATGCTCTAAGAAGCCGGAGAACAGGGTTACCGGGTCCTGGCACGGCAGCTGCTCACCAAGCTGCCAGTGTGACACCTCCCAGAATGCTGGAGGTCATTCACTCTCTTGTATACCTGGACACTACTCATTTGTATTTATATTTAAATTATCTGTGAGAAGCTAGTTATTACCCTCCGTCTGCCCTTCAGTCAGATCTCTTGGCTTTTCCTCCTACCATGTTAAACCCCATGTCCCTCAAAAACCCTTTGCAAAGTTCTCTTGGTGTCCCTTCCTGGCACGAGACAGCAGAGAAGCCCTAAGCCAAACCTTTCTAAAGGGTCTTCTGAGATTATACAAAGCTGAATGAGGTCTTCATCTATTACCAATACTAAATTTCCTGTCTCTGGAAGTGGTTTGTCCCCCAAAGCAGCCTAGAGAAGGCAGAAAGTACTTAAGATCTTAATTAAGATGAGAAGATTTAGCAATTAGAGCACAAAAGCAGAACGCAAAAAAAACCCAAGCCAAACCTTTCTAAAGGGTCTTCTGAGATTATACAAAGCTGAATGAGGTCTTCATCTATTACCAATACTAAATTTCCTGTCTCTGGAAGTGGTTTGTCCCCCAAAGCAGCCTAGAGAAGGCAGAAAGTACTTAAGATCTTAATTAAGATGAGAAGATTTAGCAATTAGAGCACAAAAGCAGAACGCAAAAAAAACCCAAGAAGAACCTGACACCTTGGGGCTGTACCGTGAACACCCCACAGACAAGCTCACCACGCACACAACGCGAGTCTGAATGGAAACAAGGCAGCGATTATGTTTCAAGCCGCAGACAGGTTTTTTTTTTTTTTAATCCCAGGCCAACAGGAACTTGTGGTGCATTCCCATGAGCACATACTTGAGATTTCCTTTTGCCTTGCAGAAACAGCACCTGCACCAGGTTTGGTTAGACACGGGGGCGTTTTGACAGGCTCTGACAAACACTGCTCTCCTGTCCAACGGCAAAGCTCGGTGCAAACCTTTCCCATTTTGCAGTTTCTACCCGTGGTTTTAGGATCCTAAAGATGTCAGGAGGCTACTAACACACAAGACAAGGGGGAAAAAAGTGCACGTAAGCAGAATACTCCCACCTGGTACAGAACCCAGGCTTTCCCAGCAACTCCCAGTCTCTGCAGGCAAAAACCAGTTCCAAGATGCCACATGTGAGATGCTGGTTGGTTTGGTTTTTTTCCTATTGCAATGGTCATATTCCTGTATCTGTGAGATATTTCCCCTATGATTGTGTGCAAGACTTGCCCTGAAATTATAACCAGGGATTGAGTATAGGCTCTGTTTCATGGGGAACGACCTGGAGTTCGCTCTCTTGTACAGACACTGCACCAGACAGCAGTGAAAGCACTTCAGGGAGAGGAGACAAAACAAAACAAAACAAAACAAAGAGTACCTCTCACTTCTATAGTGGCGTTGGCTATAGGAGAGTTTGAAAACACAAACACGCACAAGTATTCCCCTGACTCTTCTGCTCTGGGCTTCAAAATCCTGCAGACAGGGAGAGAACACATGAGCCATGGTAAGTACCGTGTTAGCAACCGACATCGAGCAGGCTAGGAATGTATTCCCCTCCTCCCCCCTGCTTTCATCTTTTCACTGGATTTCACAGCTATTAGTTGTTAATTCAAAGTACAATGCACACATGCACCGACTTGAAACAAAGGATGCTGTTTGCCTAGAAAAAGGTGAGCTCTAGCCTGGAAAGTCACTACCAAGTTAGCTGGAGAAGCTGCATTTCATTTAAAAGCAACGAAGGAGCCCGACACCTGTTAATTGTGCAGTACAGTTAGTTTGATGCAAGTCATCGGTGCGTTAGGTAAGTATCACCTCCTGTTGAGGGAGAAAGGGGATTGGTACGGACTGTCCACGCTGCAAAAATCATACATAGCCAACAGGAAAGCGACAGACTGCAAATATAATCAGGGCTGGCGCTGACATCTCATAAGCTGGTTTCTTTTTTCCGTAACAGATATGAGACTGATCCATTAACAGACTCATTTAAATTGAACACTCAGGATGGTGCTAACTTAATGTCCACCAGCTTTTGCTGTCCTTTGAAAAGCTTTTGGAGACAAATCGCTTAAATACTCTACAGGTATGTATTTACCTACAAGAGACCCTTCGACTCAGGAAGTGCACAAGGACGTGATACAGGATTTACATCTCCCCACAGCACAGAATAGAGTTCTCCCTCCCTCCCGTTACCAAAAGGCTTCTTGGCTTTCCCTTTTTATTATTAATTTTTTTAAAACACATTAAGTAAATTGCATGCATATTTAATTACACATGAAAACTGCTTAAGCACACAGGAAAAGCTGCCCAGGTTAAGACGATACTTTGATTCAATTCTTGACCGTGTTCGCAACACTTGCTGTCCAGAGGCACCAGTGAAAGTCTAAAGGTAGTTATAAGGTTAACACGCGTTTCAGATAAGCGATAATATACCAGCTTTTCACAAAGATTTTCTTAAGAGCAGAAAGAACGATCATCTGGGATCAAACATGCAAGCGGTAACAGTGTTTAAAGCGCGGGCTCCTCTGGAAGCAGGCAGCACCCCTGGCCTCTGGTGCCTGCCACCTCGCCGAACAGGACAGCTCCACCCAGCTACTTCCACAACTAAGCTGTTCCAAGACTCTGCGACAGCAAGGGAAGGCAGAGACTACCTGGCCTTCTGGAACAGCATTTACAGCCTTAATAGTTCAATGATCATACTCTGACCGCTGCATTTATCCTCTACAGGCAACGCTCAAAAGGGAGGAAAAAGTCACTGTGATCTTTCAGTTCTACTTAAGCTGCTTTTTAAAGCGTGAAGCTATAGCAGCCTCTACCAGACCACTGTTACCGTGAATCGTTAAAGCAAGTGCAAGGGAATACAGCTGCAAAGCTTTACAGACAGACAAGCACCTGAAACAAGTCTGCTCAGCCAACAGCTCCCCTCAGCCCCACGGTTTTAGGAGAGCCTGGCTTGTTCCAGATGTCGACTCAAGCTGGTTCATTTTCCAAAGTAAGAAGCAGGGATTTTAAGTGAGGTAGTTTAACTTCCACGTTGTGAAGCTTTCTGCATGGTAAACGCTGAGCTTCAATCGGCTAACTACAGTTCATAGCGAACCAACACATCGTGATGACTGAAACACCAAGAACCCAGAACATTTTTCACTTTTTAAAGAAAACAAGCAGAATGCAAACGACTAATCAATCATATTTTAAAAAAAGCTGGAACTAAATAGCCTCTTAACTACAACTGTGTAGACACTGCTTCCAGGACTGGTATTTCTAGATCTTCCTTCTCCAGGCTGTTAAAACCGAAAACAAATTTAAGTCTTTTAGCGAGGAATTTGAAAGGAAAAATCCACCCTAGTGGAACAGATTATAGAGAAGTCAGCCTCGATACTTAGTTCCCTGAATAATAATGGGCAATCTTCAGTGATCTTGATGCAATGTACTTTTTGTAGCACTTAAGCTGGTGCTTTTGAACAAGACCGCTCATCAAGTTAATTGCTAGACAAGCAAGAAGAGCCTTTACAGCTCAGCCCCAGCATTAAATGTTGTACTGGGGGAATAACAGGATGTAATTAGGGAACTACACAAGACTGGTTTTTTAACTGCAAAACTGAACAGGTAATGCAAAGTGAGCCAAAGAAGAAAACAAAAGGAAAAACCTGAACGCATCTTTATCAGAATCAAACACAACCTCCATAATCCCGTGGACAAAACGATGCTTTGCTAAGGCCCTGAAAGCCTTGACTGTTTCTTCATCCTGTGCCAGTAAGCAACAGTAGCATGGTAAGGAGCCCACAGTGTTCCGCTAGAGACAGAAAAAAGCCAGGGGAGTGTGTAGGAACGTTTCCTTGCTTCAGTGCAGAGCCAAGGCACAGCGAGCCAGATGCACTACAATAAGGTGGGCCTTGCCCAGACTGTATTTCACCTCTTTCTGACCTAACAGCCAAGTAAGAGGGTCAGAAGGGGTCTGGTATCTCCAAAGAGGAAGTTACCATCAATGGTTAAGACATTCCTTAAGTAATCTTCATCTTTGCTTAAGACTGAACAGAGATACGTCTTCGCTATCCATCAAGAGAATAACAAAACAGAAGGGGAAAAAAGGCAAGAAAATGACACACACAGAACAGCTCTCTGATGGCGTCACTGAGCCAGCTTCACACATTCTCATCAACTGCACGGCAAGAGAGCCCCGTTTCAGCAAGACAGAAGCCCTCAAAGGATTTCTGCTCGATGCACGCTTCAGTGAAATGGAGAGGTGGTTGTCCATGCTCTGTTCTCCTCCACACCCTTACGGGGACAGTAGAGACAGTGCTGGACCGTGTGCACTGGAACAGGGTAATGCTGAAAGTGTGGATGTACTGACAAATACGAAACAGAAGTGATACAGCTGCAGTGGTTTAGCTGAGATTTGGTATCATTTCACAGCAGCGGGCTGACAGCTCAGTTACACCTCGGACAAGGCCATCGCTCATCTTCCAAGGCTGGAAAATGACTGAAGCGGCTCATTTCAGCAGTGATTTATGTGCTGCGTTTCCCTGCATGATAAAAACCACACAGCTGCAGATCCACCTTCATACAGACATAAGCAAGACAGACTTAGAGGAAAAGGAAACTAGACTGTGTGTCTACATCACACATACTCTAGAGAAGAATTAACAGAGTTTTGATGGAAAAGAGAAGTTTCCAGTATGTTTCTGTTGACATCATCTTTACCTGAGCTAGTCAGGACAGCTGGAGACAACTATATACCCAGAACTGTTCTCCTAACACTACTCACAGATGTACTTTCTGCGGAGCCTCCAACGCAGATCGACTCAATTGGTCTGACTGCTATGAGGCTGACCCAGGGACCCTGGAGTCCCAGCGCCCCACCACCTATTCCAAAGCCACAGCTCCGCCAGGTTTGTCATTCTCCAGTGTAAAACGCAGATTATTCCAAAGACACTTACTTGTATTCTGTAGTGTTTGAAGATTTTCTAGTGCCAGGGATCTCCTCTCCATTCTTCACCCAGTAACTGGCAGAAAGGGGGCTGGGACTTGTGGTGAGGTTACACTGCAATGTGACAGCCGGACCATACAAGTGAATGACTACATCCTCGCTGGCGTTGATCCGGGGCTCTGAAACAAAGGACACGTTAAATAGCAACTAATTTTCACTTGCCAATGGGCCACGCTAGTCAAGAATTCAAAGGGGAATTGGGAAGGGAA
>NW_010425144.1:10665-12383 GCF_000710305.1 Buceros rhinoceros silvestris
GGGAAAGAGACTACACGAGGAACACCACTGCACTAGTTTGGGAGACACCAAAAAAGCCACAATGAAGCAGCCGACCACTAGCGAAGGCAACACCTTATGGATCAGCACCCCTAGATGGGAAAAAGAGAGTTGGTTTAGATTGATTATTACAATATTACAATATCGCTACAGGTTTCTGTGTAACACCATGAATCAGTTTTTATACACTACTGACCACAACATGGGAACATGCTTCTCCTGTGACTATCCATAAGAGATCAGCTGGTCCTTCGAAAGCAGCTTCTTTCCGGCTATTTCTTGGTTCCTCTACCTAAAAACAAACTCATTTCTCTGCAGAAGCACCCTCAAAGCAAGCTGGTCTTCTGAATTGTACTTCTGAACTTCCCCTGCAAAAAGTCTAGCAGCTGCCCATGGGCAATGCCCTGTGACACGGTACTTTGATTAGCACAGCTTTGCCAATGGCTGGAACTCATGATGCGAATAACGCACCAGTCTGATGGAGAAGGGCTGAAAGCAGCCCTTAAGGCTTAACAGTAAAAAGAATATACGCCATGCTAAAATTAGAGCCAGGAACTATTTGGTTTCTAAGGTAACCTCAAACAAAAACATTTATGATGAAAAAAATAACAGAAGCCTCATTGCAGAAATGGGCCACGTTACGTACTTCACAGTCACGTCAGAAACTGTTTCACACTGCAGCCTTACCTGGTAACATCAAATTCACTTTTTTTAGGGCAAAGCCTTTCAGAAATGGTAAGATTCGTATGAGGCCACTGTTCTTACATTTAACCAACGTGAAAAAGTTCTGTTTCACCACCGCTCACCCCATTTTCGAGATGGTTATGACTCTAACAAATGAATTTTTAGAGTAGTTGGAAACAAGTTTTTTCCCAGACTTGAACAAAAGACCTTCCTGTTGAAGGTCTCGTGGCTCACAGCTGATTTCACGTATTCTGCACAAAACCCCTTGAACACAGGCTGACAGAGCTTAAAGGAAATTTCAGAATTCTTGCTAACAGACTTCCCCAAATCGCTAAGATTTAGCATTAGCTGGAGTTTCAGCTTGAACTAAAGGCTGCTGCTGCAGCAGTCTCTACCACACCACTGCGGCCATGTCGCGTGCCTTCGATGTATTCCCTGACTTCAGAGGCTGAAATGAATTCCACCGAAGTCGCTCACTGCCCCAGCCAGCCTCTGCAAAGGGCGAGAGCTGGTCAGTAACAAACAGCTTCGGGATTTTTGCAAGTCAGCGAAGATTTCTAATCCTGGACATTTTGTTATGCCTTGTGGCAACACGTTCAGGGATATAAATTTATTCTTATCCAGGCAGGCTTTTGGCTATTTGGAACACAAATTAGCCACCATAACGAGAAGTAGAAAAGGCCAGTAGCCTGAGAAATGGTACATTTTTAACCACAGCTACCCAATAGGATGGTACTTACATTATTACTTACATTACAGTATTACATTACATTACTTACATAATTTGGTGTTTGAACACTTAGGACTTGTGCTAGAATTCCCCACTCATACTGGGGTTTGTTTTTCAACAAGTTTTTTTGATGAAACCAGCATCTCCAAGTCCACAGTCTGCAAAATAAATGCGGTGGTTTCCTTTTAGGAGGAGGACGCTGCCAGGATGAGCCCCAGGCCACGGTAACAGAGGCTGCAACGCATCTAGCGAGCGCCGTTCCAGCAGATGCGGCTGCTGTCTGTGC
>NW_010425144.1:12531-21802 GCF_000710305.1 Buceros rhinoceros silvestris
CAACCCTGGAAGCCGAAAGCATCCCCGTTGCCATCATAAAAGCATTACACAACTGCCAGCAACAGGAAAAGAGTCACCAAAAAAAATGTGACTCTGGAAAGCAGAACGTAAAGACTTAATCCAAACGGGCTTTGACAGTGCTAATCTTCTGACTTTCGTAGTCTGTTGATAATGGAGTCCTCAGCATTTAAGACCGATGAGCCAGAACCTCCAAAAACCATGCTGCCTGGAGCAACAGCGACTCGTTCTGCTAATTCTCACCTATCCTTACCGACAGCTCTAAGCTGGGATGTCCAGAATATATTTATGGCTGTCTCAAACTCACTTTGCTCACGTTTTACTGGGGCATTTTGTGTCTGACTTGCAATTTTAAAGTTTTAGGTTACAAAAATTAAAGGCAACTACAGCCTCATTTACATATTTTACCTGTGACTTTGGTTTTTTTTATAAAAAAATAAAAAACAATTGGGCAGTCCTAGCCTGATTCAAGTCTAGAAGCCAAACTGCAAGTGGAACGTTCCTGCGACAGTGATATCCAAAGGAAGAGCAAGATGCTGAAGGGTCACACCAAATTGCCCATTTTATGCAAGACCAGGATTCCAAGTTATATAAAAAAACAAACAAAAAAACATCAATAAAGGAAACTCTTTATCCAAATTAGGAATGCGATGGAAGCCAGATGCTAGTTCTTGGGTGCGAACTTTAAAAATCAAGTTGCACTTGACTCCTCTGCATTCCAGTTCTGGTGTTTGAGACAAGCTGTGATTTAAATGACAGCAAAAAGGGGTTGTGATCTCCTGATAACGTCTGACGTTCCATTCCAGTCGGCAAAATGGCCACGAGTGGCTGGAAACTCCACCACTGTTTAGTCAGAAAAGCCCCGTTTCAAAGACAAGTTGTGGTTGCACACATAATACAGCAGCTTCACATACGATGGTCTCCACCTTCCAGGGACGGCTTGGAAACCTGCTCAAGCCGCGTGGCTCCATTTACAGCACGGTCGCGCAGACGTTTGGTGTTCAGGTGGTCTGTTTCCCATACAGTAGCTGGTCAGATCGCTTAACACACACAATATTACAGAGTAAAAGCAGTGAAGTATTGGTTCAACACTACCCCACCATGAGCAGAACACAAATGCAGAAGAATTATCCTGGGCACAAGGCACTTAGCAATGAGGTCACGATACACACTCCAGAATTAGTAGCACCAGATGCAACAAGACGATGTGAACTGGGGAGGAAGACAGGAGGTTAAACTTCAGTCCCCGGAGCAGGTTAGTATCAACGGCTTGAGAGAGAAGAACCCACTTTCCACATGGAGACATCTTCACAGAAATTCATTCCCCAACGGTCACTTCTAGTATGAAAAGGATTTTCTCCCTCAGTAGGTGACTAAAACTGACTGGACACAAGGAGAGGAACACAGCACCACCACAGACATACTACACTCAAAAAAACTACAGGCCTCAACAGGGGCAAGTTTGAGCTGACCCAATGCCACTTAAAATTGTCAAGTCAATCCACGTCATTGGGTCCAAGGTCTGTTTTTCCACGTGTATCAATGCTGTTTCCATTTTCCAGAGGGAAGGTCTCTGATTCAGCAGTGCTGACTGCAACACCACACTTCAGGGAGTTTTGGGCTCGTTCTGAAGGTATCCAAAACCACAACTGACACGTAAATACAGAGTTTGACATTTTTGTACCTAAACAAGAAGTGGTACACAGAAGGCTTACTTATGCACAGAGCACAAGAGCAAGACAACACCTATGGCTCTACTCTTGGCCACCTTAGCACATCGAGGAATCACCGAGAAAGCAAGTTCTCCTGTGCCTCCAGGCAGCAGACTCACATTGCAGATCTAATTTGCTCCGCCTATAACTCATCAGACATTTGCTCCATCTTATTAGCAAATGCAAGAGTTCTGCGCCTTGCACAAGATGAAGCAGGGTCCTTCTCTACCACCTCTTGACAACATAAATTTCCAAACTTGTCTGGGAGTGCTTTAGAAACGAGCCGAACGCAGAAAAGTCTTGTAACAATAAAGAATAAAAAGCAGTTCTGGGTCAACCATATTCTCTACTTTTGAAAGCTCTGCTGCTGCCAGAAGTTGCATTCTCAGATGAAAGCCATTTCGCTAAAGTTATTAGTTCAACACTGGGGGAGGATACTCTCCCTCCCTCCTTTCATAGGCTGGATTAAGAATAGCTGCATCAGTTCAGCGCTGCTGCATCAGAGACCTCATCAGAAACAAGCGGCTGTTCAGAAAGGAAAAGAAACAACAATTTCATGGAAAAATCTAAACATTGAAGGTCACACATAACTCAAAAGGGAAGGATTCGTACAGAGGCATATATGCAACCAAACCCATGCGAGAAGCAGTCAGGAATTCCAGGAGAACAGAAGAAGTACAAAATAAAGTGGTTAGACCCAGGAAGAAACAGAAATCAAACAGAAAGGCACTCATGGAGAAACCAGCATTAGGGTGGCTGGAAACCTGCTACAAAACTAACGGCCATGGGGAAGACACACCAGTTCAATACTGGGCTCATTTTTACACAGAAGCTGCAAGACAGATCCACAGGTTCTCCCAAGTCCTTTGATCCTACGGAGAAGAGACACAAATGGCAGGACAACGTCAGCACTACAGGTGGAGAAGCGGTCTGGGGTTCAGCACAAGAGGACAGGGTAGCAGAGGGCTGTGTACCGGGGTGACAGGGTGAGGGTCATCAGAACGCCTCTAGACACTACGGTACCACTACAGCAGGGTGCCGGACTCACTCTGAAGGACGCTTATAGTAGCCTGGGCTCGAATCCACGTTATGGAGGGATTTTGCCTCAAGTCATTCCTCCTGGGATCGTTGCTGGCCCTGCACTCGTAAGTCCCAGAGTCTTCCAAGGTAAGACGGGTTATTCTCAGCACACTCACCCCATTGGACCCGTAGGCAGTGTTAATGGTGACACGGCGCTTCCGAGCGCCATCCCACAGCTGTTTGAAAGACTCAGCCCGGTTGACTTCAGCATACCACCACTGGATCTCTGGAGTGGGATTCCCAACCACATCACAGTACAGTTCAAAGGCGTCCCCCGTGAGTCTAGTTTCTGACATGGGCGACTTGACAAACCCAGCTAGAGGGAGGGGCAGCAGAAACGCAGTGACAGAACGGCAGAAAACAACAGATCTCATAAAGAACAAAGCAATGAGGTGCAGAAAACAAAGAGATAAGACATTAGCATCTACAATAAGACAACTGTCATAGAAAAAGCACACCACAGAGCACTGTCGGATGGAGGTCAATGGCTTGGGAGCAGTGCGCGCCCACTCAGAGTACCCACGGGAGGCACGGCCGGGGATCCACTCATGGCAGCGGGATCTGGGAAGCCACGGGCTGCAGCGCGCACCAGCCAGGATGTTCCTCCAAGCCATAGGGCAGACTGAGGGGCTTTCAAGCCTTTTGCAGTTGCATGGACCTTGTAATTGGCAAGATGTCTTTTCTCTGGAGAGTTTTCTTGCTTTATATGCCCTGTCTACAGGCGAAGAAAGGGTAAAACCCAAAAGTTCCTGCCCTACTCAGCTGTGAACTCTGCTTTGACCTTTCCTTCCATTTATTTTGGACTTCCTAGGCAGGGAATTCCCTAAGATACAAGTGACCCACTTTCCTGAAGTAGCTGGATCACCGCAGCTCCAGAAGGCTCACAACCTTCTCAGGTAAAGGGACTTTCAGTGGTATATATACACATAGGCCAAAGGAGCATTTTGTCAGTTAGGAAACTGATAGCAAAGGCACCTTAATAGACCACGTGATTTTTGCCTTCTGAAACAAGATGCTGTGGTGAAATTCATGACCAGGCTGAAGTATCCTTATTACGGCACGAAATCCTTCAATACTTACCAGCTTCAGATCCATGTTAAGAGCACAGACATACTAAATCGTCCTTCAATCCTATTTTCAAAGGTATCTATTGAAAAGAATGTTGCCTTAAAGCTAGTCTCTTCCACCGCCAGCCCCACCCCCCCCAAACTGAAAAGATTAGAATACAGCTGGCCAGACAGATTATGCAGCAAAACCTGTCATATTGCTGTGCTCCTGGGCAGCAGGGCTGCTCATCAGCACGCAGGGTTAGAGTGCCACACAGCTGATAAAACTCAGATTGGGTCATCCCTCTCTCAAATTCACAGCTCATTTTCAGAAAGAAGATTGAAGTACGATTCAACGGATGTTAGAAAACGGAAAGGTGGACATAAATTATGCCTTGGGGAAATTTCTGATGGACATTCATTACACTGCATCCCCCAAACACACATCATTTGACAACACTCATGAAACAGTGAAACACACAGTTGCACGTGGACAGGCAGTTACATGGGAAGTTTGCACTACAGATGCATCTCCGAAGAATCACGTGGGCAAGAAAACAAGACCAAGAGTCTCTAGAGCACACAGAGAAACTCTTCCTGGCCAGCACAGCCCCGTTTGAAGAGCAGCTGTGCAACAGCTGCATGTGACAGCTACGAGAACACTCAGAAATAAAATACAACAACCTCAGAAACTGTTTCAATTACAAACTCATTTGACAAGGGCTCTCCAGGTTCATACTCCAGCACTGATGCTGAAATACCACAGCAAACACTCCACTGTTGCAGGGACCAAGAGGAGAAGTTCCTGCGCTACAAGAGCCCTACTTATCAGCAGATCCACAGTGCAGTAAGACCACCAGCGTTGTTTCTTGAGATTAACAAGGATCACACAGTTTTCACACTGCTGCTTGAGGTAACATGGAGACCAGGGTACGACCTTGTTCTGCTGGGCTGTCCCCATTTCAAGGGATGATGAACAAGGAAGACTTCGGATTCCCATAGAGGCACGAAGCAAGACTGGCACGTCTCAGTGTGGTTTAGCAGATGCAAGGGGTTACAGCAGTACTATATGGCACGGGCCAGCTTCTTCCCAAATCTTAGTTGTTCTCTCTCCTCCACTACAGCCTTTTTTCCCCACCTTTCACAGTAATACTGAAACACCACTCGCATCCAAAGGAATGGCAGTAGCTCAGGAAAGGCTGCTCAGAAAGCGATCCCCCTTCCACAGCTTCCCACTAACCACTGCAAAGACAAAAAACTCCCCTACCTGAAACACGTTCCTGAAGTCAAAGGTCAAGCGACCCAAACCCCTAAAGCTGCCATTCTCCAGCTGTCCCAGCTACTACACAACCATTTTTGCCAGAAAGGCTCTGTACACAGCCTTCGTGGCAGGGACAGAGGGGCGCAATCGCCTATTTTGAAAGAACTGGGAGCTGCACTGCTGCTGGGGCTACACAATAGACACTTGTGGTGTGAAAGGGTACTGTAAACCCTCTTATTAAAAGAGTATCAGTAGTTTGAATAAAACCAGCTGTCGAAAGCTTTCAGTTTTGAACCCAATCCTGCATTCACTAAGCTGTTAAAAGAATTAACTTTTGCACAAAGCCTAAAAATAATTTTAAAAGATTACACTGGACAAGTGCATCAGAAGGGCTTCTCAGTAAAAACTCTCCAGGTTTAAGTTTTAAACCCTCCATTTTCATCAGTTTCAAATCCTCTTGCAAAGCAACGTCTCAGATTATAATATTGCAGTTCAACACTCCATTGTCATCCGAGTCACCACATCATCAGCAGAGATAACTCCGTAACGATGGCAAAGAAAACACACTAACTGGATTCAGCAGCCCTCCCCACCCCACCAAGGGATAAAAGGGCTCTTTCAAAAGGTATTGCAGGTTAGCATGAAATTGTAGACAGACAAATGGGACTGACAGTGGTCAGAAAGCCTCCACATACAGATTAAACCTCTGCATTACAGAGGACTAGCAGTGCTATTCCAAACTTGACAGGAGGCTCTCGGGTTAACAAGCATTCAGAAACAGTGAAGGCAGTACATCAAACAGCACCAGTAAGCTGAGGCAATGCTTCCAGCTACCATGCATCTGCCAGAGGGCCAGTTCCGACTAAAATATCCAGCCAAGAAGTTGCAAAAAGCTGAAATCTACCAGTACCAAGCACGCATGTTCTTAAAAAAAAAAAAAGGTATTTTAAAAAGGGGAGAAAAAGGCTACATAGTACAGGGAACGCTCCCTGTAGCACAATAGGAGCCTGGAAACTGAAGTACTCCTGCTTTTTGGCAATTGTCATCATCTGCGTAATTCTTCAAAACCAAACAGAAAGTGACACTACCCAGATTTCACTGCTTACATAAGAGGGTTTTGGAACCCAGTGGTTTCCTTACTTGGTCTTCTTCAAGCACAGTACTCACTGCTCTGTTATTACCACGTTCTGCACAACTCTAGAGACAGGAGCTTCAAAGGAACAAATACATATCCAAACCAGTTCAAGCCAAGAAGTCAAGGTTTTGTTGATACTAGATGATACTAGATCTGTTCAAAACCGAAAACTTGCCTTTATTTGTAATTCCTAGCTGTCTTACCTCCATACCTGAAGATCATATAGACCCACTGGGAGTGGCAGAATTGCCCATATCTTAAGTGAATCCTTGATGTCAAACACCAGAGGAATAAGCACCCTCCAGTGCGTACAAGAAAATATTCTGATACAGTTTTGATGAAGTTTCGTTATGCTGCCAGCTGTATTTATTTCGTTCCAGTCATCAATGAGTTACAGCTACTGTTACACAGTGAGTTGTTCCCATTAAAAGAAAAAGGTGTCTGAGGGGGAGAGTTGTGCAGGTTTGGGATATTTTTAAAGCTAACTGCTGTCGCATGTAAAAGAAAAGGGAAAAGCTATGTTAAATATCCCTTGCAAGGTCTTTACAAGTCTTCAGGATACACCAGAATGCAAGAAAAACATACAATCATCCAGAAGGTGTTTCCACCAATTGTTGGTGTTATTATTTGATGGTTATCTGCCTGAAGGAGAGAATGAACAAAAGGAAATAAGAGTAAATCGCTTCTGAAGTGACGTTTCTTTAGTGAAGATTTGATCTTGTCCACAAAACGTGAGGATAAAGGTGAGGAAAGCACTCAATTAAAACTCTAAAACTAGAGAAACAACTTAGTCTCCACCTTCTGCTGAGGACCAATGAAATCCAGCATGCAGCAGAGCTCTGCAAACTCTGTATGTTATTAATTTGTATAGTAGTGAAGAACCACTGAATACAGATTAAGAAAAAACAATGCATTTCTGGAGACAGGTGCACTTCAGCTGTGGAAGTACTGAGTGGTGGAGAAGCTAAAAGCGATTCAAAAGGGCAGCCAGCAATGTCCATATGCAGTGAGAGAACCATGTACAGCAGACTCCCAGTGCCAGAAAGCTGGAAAAGCTCCATGTTAGACAAATGTCGAGTTCAGAAGAGGAGAGTGGACAAGAAGTCAGAAGATGGAGAGGTTAAATGAGCATAAAAGCTTAGCTTTACCACTCCTGAGTGACCTGCTTTTGTTAATGGGGCTTTATCAATGACAAACACCTTTGCAGATTAATTTTTCTTCTGCCAATATTTATGAGCTGTCTGTTGGCCAAAAGCAAGTGAGGCCAAGCCAAGCTATGTTCCAGCTTTCATTCCGGCATATAAATGAATCGTAGCTTCACATACTGGCAGTGCCGTTCCAGCTTCACGCAGCAGCAGCACCCATCCCAACCTCACCCATCTCCCTCACCCACAGAAGCCAGGGAGGAAGCCTAGTTGTGTTCTACCTTGGCTGGAGCCCCTCAGAACAGCTTAAAGCCAGTACTGCCCAAAGAGCTTCCCAACTGCCTTGCCTGCTCGAATGAGCATGAAAAAAAGGATCTTGAAAGAGAGATCAACTGTTATTACAAAATATTCTAGCAGTGATCTGCCAGTCTAAGGATATACAGCAAGTGGTACCTGATGAAACCACCCCTGAGTTGTAGAAATGCTTGTGCTACCGATTGAAATACTCTTTTCTTACTCAGCTGCAAAAGAATCAATGGCAACAGCACTGGAGAACCAAAGCAGGGAGAAAACGGAACTTCCCACCTACAAGTCTGGGCTGAAGAAAGGGGTTCAAAAGAATAAAGCTACATTGAAGAAAATGCAGGTAAGTGCTAGCGGAGGAAGTGTTAAACTGGTTACAGCAAGAAATGAGAAGTACAAAGAGCACAAGGGGCTGTTCAGAGAGGTTCAGAGCGGGACACACACAAGAACGTACAAAGGCGACCCAAAATGAAGGAGTTGCAGTGTATTTCCAAGGACGTTTTCCAAGCACAAGGAATATAACTGCAACCAGGCCATGCTGTGGTCAGGGGCAAAGCAGCCTGTCTCCATTGGGCAAGACAATGCTCCTATCCTGTGCTGACACGTCTTTATCTTGTGGTGAATTCCACTTACATGAAGGAAGAAAACATGCTTCAAAGCTCAAAAAATAAGGCGTGCAAAAATAAACTCCATTTCCAGTATGAACCCACACTACACAGATCAAACATGGCCTGCTTGGGGACCGAACCCTTTACAGATCATCTATATTTACACGTAAACAGCGAGAGACTGATGTTTCCCGTGCGCCTTATCAGCCCACCATAGGTCTGGATTTCACTGCTTCTCCGCTGCTCTCTGGTCTTTAGCACAGTTCTGGAGATCTTATTTCTGTGCACTGGTTGAGAGCTTTGCCTGCAATTCCACTTATTTGTAAACCAAATAAATATTCTTCCAGCTTTCCCAAGTACTCCAGGCTCCGCAGCTCCAACAAAGCTCCAACACCACTGGCACGTGCTTCAGAGCAACTAGATAAATCACTTCATCTTCCACAGCGGAACTAAAAAAAAAAACCAGTTATGAGGAGGAATTTAATATAACCAGATGGAAACAGTTCACACACTCCTGAAACGCTGCATTTGTACTGTCTCAGAGACAACCACCTCCTTCCAAGGGGAGTCTGGTCCTGACACCAGGACTCAGGAGTTCAAAATGTACCTGTAGCTCCAGGGAATGACCAGACAAGAAAGGGGATTAAACCAAGTGCTAGCTAGAAAGACTCCCTTGAAACATGAAAAGTGCTTCTCAACTGGGTTTGCT
Source organism: Buceros rhinoceros silvestris (assembly GCF_000710305.1). Taxonomy (NCBI): domain Eukaryota; kingdom Metazoa; phylum Chordata; class Aves; order Bucerotiformes; family Bucerotidae; genus Buceros; species Buceros rhinoceros. The sequence continues at coordinate 21,549 of NW_010425144.1, forward strand.
CTGCCCTCACTTCAGCTTATTTTCACCTCTACTACATGGTAACAGACTCACTTAGAACATGCATCAGAATATCAAAGAAAACTACAATAAGAAGCTGCCCTCTTTCTCTCTGCTCTCCATTTGCCTCCTCATCCAGGCTTTGAAAATCCAAGCACCAAGTGTCTGCTACTTAAACTCTGGCTAATTCACACTTTCTTCACTAAAGGGTATTAATTGAGAAATTTGAGCGCATAAACCACCCCCCCCCCCCACCC
>NW_010425144.1:21882-36410 GCF_000710305.1 Buceros rhinoceros silvestris
CCCCCCCCCCATCACTTTGTCAAAGTATTGCATTTTGACTTCATGTAGGATGGAAATAAAGGCAGCCTGATGTTTCGTTTCTTTCCAATGCTCACCTTTATCAAGCCGAAGTATTTGAAATGAGTCAAGCCTACAAAAAGCAGCAGCCGGCATGCGCCAGCTGGAGCAGGATGAAGATACCTCAACTCCATAGAGAGCAGGAGAGCCTCCTGCCTGTCTTCATCTACCAGGTTTGATGGTTTCCCTTTCATCACTAGACAGTGTGGTTTTTAATCATACTGCTGCTAAGAAAGGGGTTTGGTCTCAACCAGTTCACTGACAAACGATGGGATGAAGACTCACAGTGCTCTCCCTGTCCTCTGTGCTGAGTCTGACTCACCAGTTGCTGGAGAACCATCAGACAACCTTTGATTAGTCCCCTAAACCACACTGGTTCAATAAAAACCGTCAATTCATTTTCACAGTCTCTTTTGCCCTATTCTTCCACCTACTACAGAAGCACCTTTAAACACAGCACTGTGCCACACGTAGCAGATATCCAGAGGAGCCTGTACCATCTACAAGCTCACTGAGGAGAACTGCAGCAGAACATGCAGTTAACTCCTGCCATCTCATCTTGCAGCTTTACATAGCTGAAGGTAGGTTATGAGGAAGACACTACCCAGAGAGCATCATATAAAATGTGTGATCCCATGACATGACATTAGATTTACTTCACAGGGGCGCAAACCTAAGGATTACTTTCTTCAGGTCCACCAACCCAAGGATTAACATCTTCTAGATTCAGACCAACATTCCTCATTTCCCTGTGCATTAGAAAACTTTCTTTAGTTTGTTTTTGCATGTCAAACTAATGCCATTTGTTCGCTGAAGTACAACTCAAGAGCCTTAAGGAAGTGATTTCAGAGCCTTTGCGGTTATGAGGCCATCCTGGGAATACACCCCACACAGCCAAGAGACACTTCTCTGCACAGATGGATGGAGAAGGGACACAGTGATCAGCTTCTGCACTATAAAACAGAGAATTCAGACTGGAAATGACTTCTGAAGGTCCTCTGGTCCAACTGTCTTCCTCCACATGTAAAATCCTTACATCAGGCAGACGTCCATTACTCTTCTCCCACGTCCATTCACATCATGGACGCTTCTACTCAAGAGTAGAACAAACAAGCTACAATAAAAAAGCAACGCAGAACTTCTCACCACAGTGACTTTCAAGTGCAACTGTTATTTTATAGTCACTTTTGTGCAGAATTCACTGAAAAAACCTGCATCAAAGCACAGTTCACAGAAACTCTGCTGGGCAGAGAAGACGCTGGAGTGCCACAGCAACTAGAGCTACACACATCCAGTGTCAGGAGATTACTTTCACCCCACACACATTCCCATTACACGAACTGTTTGGGTTCAGAAACCCTCTCCTGGCAGCTTTGTCATACTCACAGTTTCATCAGTTCTGGACAGCATTTACAATTCTTCTCCTTCTGCAACAACCCTACACCTGATGTTTGATTTTTCCTAGTTCTTCAGCTGGAAAGAACAAAGTTCTGTTCTCCAGGACTATAAAAGAGCACAGACTGCAGTAGTAATGGGAACGCTGACTTAGGTCTTCTACAAATAACTAGTATTCCACTTAGTTACTGGAAAAATTACGGAATGAAACAGAAATACGTTCCACTTTAAACAGTAAGTAAAGCTTTACATCAACATTTAACTGCTCCCTTGGTTAAGGATCTCTAACTTGCCAATTCCTGTATTTTTCTCTAAAGGATTTCAAAGTGCTGATAAGGAAAGCAGTGGTTTATGTGTGTAATAAACCGTTCAGGAAACACATGAGGAGCAAACACAGGGTAAAAAGATGCTCTTTTTGCAGAAGCTTGTCCCTAAAGTATGTTCTGGAGTCCCTATCATAGCTCAGTTTCTATTGAGCACAAGCTCTATCTTCAGTTTATAGCCTCTTCCTTATCCGGGTCTGCTTTTTGTTGGAAGCCCATGTGCTCAGAGGCACTGCTGGAGTTTAAACCAGAAAGCCCCGAGCCTCTCTGCCCTGAGTTTGTTTCAAAGAGATTGTCTCTGCTTTGGCCATCCTGGTTGGACAGACATTTTAAAGTGGCACTGCAGGAAGTATAGAAAAATGTCTCATTTGCTTATAACGCTGAGACCAATACTCCCCAAATAAAGCACGGATGGACAGAGACAGTATGAAGCCAGCTCTGATCAACGTGAAGTGCACCTTAACTTGCAGATCAACAGCAAGTCCACGAACCTGCTTAGTGCCCCAAAAAGCACATTTCTTCATATTTCACTGAAAATATTAAAGGACTTCAGTCAAGAACTACTCCAAGCCATCTCTGAAGTAGCTCACCTACACCACAAGTAGCACAGAAGACAACATTCTAAAGAGAATTATATTTAGCTAAGTGGCATTTCAATCATGTGCTTTACGTAAGGCAAGTCTGGGTAACTTCATTTGGCAGCTCCTGTAAAACAGCAACTTACATAACACCAATTAAACCAGCATGGATGACAAAGCCAGTTGAGGGATTCCAGGAAAACGGTGAGTTTTCCCTCACAGGACACATATCTCAATGCAGGGGCACACCAGCAGAACAGAAGCCAGTCTTCCTATCAGAAGATCTTAAAAGCCCAAAGAGGCTTGTCATCACCATGGTGATCCTGAACGCCACATGCATGACAAGAAAACATTTCCTGGGCTCGCTCCAAGTTGAGGAGCTCCCGCTGGAGGACTGACACCAGAGTCAAGTGACTTAAGGCAGTTTTCATTCTCAAGTCAACTGATTAGGCATTCAAAGCAGACATTAGTGGTAATCGGTTTCCCAAAGGATCAACACTTTCCCTCTAGCATGACCTTGAGCTTTCAACTATTCTAATCTGAAGGCAATAAAACCCCCCTTGTTTACAGACATTTAAACCGGCTGCTGATAGCAGGCACCCAGCCTTATCACCTGCAGGAGCCAGGACTGTCGCTTGCCTGTGCGCAATGCTACGCCAAACCTTTTCAAAGCGATGTGACGGTATAGCAAATGCTGCTTTCACATGTCTGGCTGTTCTAAGGAGCGCACGCTGACAGGAAGCCGGTTTGAATGCATCAAGAAGCATTTATCACAGGAGATTTCCTTCCATGGTGAATTTGTAGACTCAAAGCTTTTTCCAAAGATTAAATTTGCATCATCCTCAGAAAACACAGGTGTTATTCTCCTGTTCTTTCCGTTTATGCTTCTCCCTAGCACAGCTTAGGGATGCAGAAACTTACAATCATCCACGCAGGGAGAAAAAAAACAATTAAATAAGCCAGTATATATCAGTTTTTGTTCTCTTTTCAGTCACTACAGAAATATTAGTGTTGTGGCTAAGCAATATACAAGAATCTCTCTAGAGCAGAAAGACACAGGAGCAGAACGGTGAAGACAACAAAACACAGCTTGTGTTCGGATTAGTTATTTAAAATCCTCAGACTCTCAGAGAGCTAAAGGTTTGAAGTACTCCTCGATTTTACTCTGACCTTTCCTGATCCAACAAAGGTGGGTTTGAAAGGAGACTGATTACATTTCCCTTCAGCACAAAGGAAGCACGTACAGAATGGCAAACCGCTTTCTTCCCTTTTATGCATTCTGCAGAACTACAAGCTGCTGCATCCCATCCACCATGAAGTAGCAGGACATTTTAATACACCGACCTTTCAAAAGAAGAAATGCCCTTTGCAGAATTGTTGGGTTATGTAACAGGTCACACAAACTGAGGCAGGTCTGAGAACGAGCCATTCAGCAAAAAAACCCACTCCTCTGTGTGTGCAAGAAATGCTAATAGCAGAAGGTACAACACAGTTTAGGCGCAGTATGTTTTTAAAGGTAAATCAGAGCTCTATTTTTAAGAGAGCTGCCTAATAACAGCCTGTAAAACACTGACCCTGCTGCAGGACAAGGGGTGAGAGGAGTGAAGCTCTACTTCAAAAGTTTATGCTCTCCACAGCTGGAGAGAATTTCTGCCTGCAAACTGCTAACTTGAGAGTAATCCACCTCTCGCAGGTCAACGCTGGATCTCCCTGGTCAGAAGAACAGCAGCCGGCTCAAAGGCAGGCTGTTCTCCAGGAGAACACCAGTAGTGTTCCGGTCACAGGGAAGAGGAAGGCAGAAAGGAACTGTATTAAAAACAAGCAGAGATGCCACAATTTGTTTGCCAGAGTTATGCTGCTTTGCAAATTGAGAGCTGCTTTTCCAAGTTGCACGTCTGCATACTATTTTTCTCCTGAGCCATGCAGGACAAGGGGTGAGAGGAGTGAAGCTCTACTTCAAAAGTTTATGCTCTCCACAGCTGGAGAGAATTTCTGCCTGCAAACTGCTAACTGCTAACTTGAGAGTAATCCACCTCTCGCAGGTCAACGCTGGATCTCCCTGGTCAGAACAGCAGCTGGCTCAAAGGCAGGCTGTTCTCCAGGAGAACACCAGTACAGTGTTCCGGTCACAGGGAAGAGGAAGGCAGAAAGGAACTGTATTAAAAACAAGCAGAGATGCCACAATTTGTTTGCCAGAGTTATGCTGCTTTGCAAATTGAGAGCTGCTTTTCCAAGTTGCACGTCTGCATACTATTTTTCTCCTGAGCCATTTCTATAAGCACAGCTCAGCTTCTCCCTGTTGTGACACATCTATTACTCTAAAAACGTGCCTGTGACCACAAGAAGGCTTTGCTACCTCAGACATCCAAACAGTCACTGTGTGCCAGCACATGCAGAAGCTGTATCAGGGTTACATCATAAATCGGGTCCTTCCTTGGACCTTGGGGGTTTGATCTCACGTGCACTGCTGACACCACTGAGATTATTAGCACAAAAATAAACTTCTGGGGGAAGATCCTCTACAGCAGCAAATACCACTACTTCTAAGATGAAATTCAAGTTTGGTGTCAGCAAAGATTAATGCGAGCCCAAGCAGTGATCACCCCCACTGCACATCCCAGTCCCCACGCAGGACTCAGCTGCAGGACCCCAGCGCCCTCCTGCATCATGGGGAGTTGAGCCACTCATGATCTCATGACTCGGTCGTCACACAAATTACACATTGAAGAAAAACAAATCCCCCCCTGCAAATGCCAGTTGTGGTTAAAGGGGTCCATTTCTGAGGAGGTCTTACAGCTTTAACGCAGGCCAGTGCCCTCTTGAGCAGCCTCCCCTGCTTCTGGTTCTTTGGCAGCAAAGGCAGCAATCCAATTAAGGGCCAAGGAGATTTGGACTCTTCAAGCAGGCAGCATACTAGGGAGCCAACATAAAATACAGCATTAAGAGGTATTTTTCAAATACCCTACCAAAGACCAGACAAAAGCACTGCGAGAATTTATCCTGCAGGCAGGACTTAGTGGTGGCCGCAGCACGAATGTAAGAACACGGCAAACATAGCGATCTTCTGCAGCCTTCCAGAGTCTGCTGCTGAGGGTTTTCCTAAATCAAAGGTCATGTTTTTGTTGCCATCTTCGAGCAAGTTTGCATTTCCACAAAGAAACCAAAAAGCCTTATTTAGTAATTTTCCATCTCTAAGGCAAGAGCTCCCTTTCAGTTTGCAAAAAGAGGACGATGGAGTGATTATTTGGAAAACCCTTTGGGAATTATAAATCCACTTCATTTTGTCACCCTGAGGCCCCAAAACAGGAGAGCAGCAACGCAGGACAAGGCACGGTCATGCTGGTACTGACTGGGTGGCCAGTGCCAGGGTAACATTTGGTAGATGCTGTTAGAAGGATAAATCATCTCTGCACTTAATTTGCCACCTAGAAGATGAGCAAAGGGACAGCAAAAAGGAATGCGATGATATTTTTTTTTTTTTGCTGAAAAAGGTGAATGTAAGCCACTGACAAACAATGGTAACTCCCAGGCTCTTACCTATTCTAAAAAGCCACGTACCTTATTGTATCAATTTAAAGAAAGATTTGAGGAGTTGGAAGATGGAAGTACCGGGAAAGAGAACACTCTAAGCAGCACTGTATTCATCTGTGCCCTTTTACAGCTCCTGCATCGGCTTGTATTTATAGCTCCTTAAAGGCTGTTTCTTCTCTGTCCTGTCACTTTTGCTCTATTCTCCCAACTAATTCCCTTCCTAGAAACCAAAACCAACTTTTCTTTTTTTTTCTTACTCCATATGGCTCAACATTGGGGTCACTAAATCGATCCTGGTATAGCTAAAAATAGGAGCTTCAGTGGAGACCCAAAACATGCAGCTTTGCTTAAAACTGATACCCTTAAGTGAGACCGTAAGTTGCTACTGAACACTGCAGAACTTGCAGCAAAGCGTTGAAAAACCTGTCAGTTAAAAATTTAACAAATTAAGTCTGAGAGGAAGCTATTGATACTATATATCTATGTCTCCTATTAGGTTCAGCACCCTCAAAACTGGGAGAGATGCAGCTACATCAAGCAGTTCATCTCTGGAAGCAAAGAGCCAGGATTACCTCACGCTGTCCTCTCTGCCAAAGTCACAGGAGGAAAAAATGGGGAGAACTGCACCATAACCAATCTAAACACAAACAGCACAATGATATGAAAGCATTTCTACTACTGTCATGTTCTGTGCCAACCAGAAAAGTTCTCAGCACCAAGTGGTTGCTCAAGCATCATTTCCAAACATGTTGAGCAAAGAAAGAATAGGCACAAAGAGGATAAAGCTCAGATAAAGCTCAAATACTTTCAAAATACAAGGGATGGAGGGGATAGCAGTTACACTGGAAGGAGGAATCCAAAGGTGAATATGATCTAGTCACCAACAGAAGCACGAACCCAAAGACAGCAGAAAGGAGCCAAGACAATGCTGCAAAACACAACTGTTTTTTGGCAGTTCTGGTGTCAGACCAGAGACCGATGGTCAGGCCAGGCCTGTGCAAAGGGGAGAAGTGCCTGATTCAAATAAGACAAACAGAAATAACTGGCAGTGCTGGTTTCTAGATTACGGGGTCCAAACAGGCACCAAATACACCATTTCTTAAAGCAAAGCACAAATACTCCCCAAATACAATACTCCCCAAATAAAGCACAGATGGACAGAGACAGTATGAAGCCAGACAGTATGAAGGGAGTGAGTGGTGACCTGACTGGACAAAAGCAAAGCTCTCCACGTATAACCAAGATGTCTATTTGTTCAGGTAGCTGCCAAAGACAAGCCTTGCACCTGTCATCTGGAAACGTCTGCTTCTGTCGCCTGGCAATCACACCAGGAGGAAGAAGTTAGCTGCAGAACTTGTCTTACCATATGCAAACAGTGAATAAAATGGTATCTCCAAATCATGGGCTTCCTGTTTATTTCCTAGAGTCATTAATCCATTGCAAGTGTAACCTAAGCTGCCTGCTAAAACCTACGCTGCAGCTCCAGCTCTGTACTTGAGAAGCAGGATAATGCCTCATGCTCAGAATAAAAGTTTGCTATTTGGTGACTTGTCTGGCTTAAAACAGTCATTTGTACATCCTGTTACCACATTTCTTACTATACTAAATCCAGCAGGCTCACTTTATAAAGATGTTTCTTTCTTACATGTCATTTATTCCTGGCTTTGTTTGATCTCAGCCTCGTAACTCTCCTCAAACCTCACTGGAATAGTTTCCAATCTTTTTCTGCGCTTCCCTCCCCTTTCTAAATAAAGATTACACCGGACTGGAAAGAGTACGAATCACTGCAGAACTACGAAACATTTGGAGTTACATACTGTAAGTTTTTCCCATTTCAAACTAGATTCCCAAAATGTGAATTAATGTCATCACACTTCTATAAAAATCACACAGGTACAAAATACCACAAAATGAGAGCGTGGGAGTTAGCTGCTTGGCACCTGGGATGCTTAAAGCAAGGGACAGGGGATGAAATAACATTCAACTTCCCTGCGAAAGGCTGCTTTAGGAAAACCATCTGTATATGCGGGTTAGAATATCTCAAGCAGAAATCAACAACCAAAGTGTAACAAATAGAAATCTGCTGCTCTTGCTTGAAGATACACAGAATACAAGACAAAAAAGGTAGATTATCCTCATTAATTACCACAAAGCTCTTCTAACAAACGAAGCCAAAAAAAAAAAAAAAATCCAAGAGCGATCATCAATATAGGATCTACTCAGTTTTTAAAAAGGCACTCGAGCATCTGTTTTTTCAAGCTCCTGCTGCACGCCTTCACCGAATTATTTCGGTCTGCCTTTGGTCTGCCATGATGCCTGCTGGGAGCCTGCTGCACTGCCAAAATCCTTGTCAAGCTCTTTCCTAGGCATTTCAGTTCAATGTTCTCTTTTCAAATTTAAAATACATTCTCTGTCAGTTTTACCAGCCTCCCAGATTTAAATCCTTTCTTCACCCACTTTCACCGCTGAAGTTTTGGACTGTTTGCATCTCTTCACACGTTCCCTTTTCGAGCCCATTATGCTCCCTTTCCTCTTATTTTCTCATGGCTTCAATATGCCTGTGGAAAACGTGTTTAGTTGAGGTTTCCAAACAAACTCACAAGCTACAGCAAGAGCCACCATGATCCCTGTGCATGCTCAAAGCCAGCAATAATTCACGCAATGTGGGAAGTAGCATGTAGCTACACCAAGCAGCACTTTGGCTCAGAAGGTTCAGAAACGTGGCATTTTCAAACACGTAATGTAAAACAATCCTATAGGCATTAGAGCAAGCTAAGGCCTTTTTCTCTTGATTCAAACCAGAACAGGACATCATGATCTAATTTTCCTCTACAAAAACATCTTGCAATGCAAATCCATCTAGCTATTCACCTGCTGTCTCGGACACTTCCCTCCTCCTCGTGTGGGAAAATCTGTTCTTTCAGAAGGTCTCTGCCCCTGCTTTTACTCTGATGCATCAGAAGGCTCCCAACCTGACACCGAAAGCTAACACAGGAGATAGAAACGCTGTGTCTCTGAGACCCCACCTTACACACTGAAGCTCCAAGGACACCTCCGAAGAGCAGAAGACAGACACAATGCCTCTTCCTCTTGCCTTCAAACGCGGCTGCAAAGCAGCATCTCTGCTATCCTACCCCAGTTCAACATCAAAGCCATTGAGGAAAGCGTAAAGGCTCTCCCATCCCACAGCTCCTCAAGAATGGACCATCGAGGGTCATACCGACTCAACATCTGAGCTCGCTGCTCACACTTTCCCACACACATACACACCTTCCAGCAGACAAAATACTACCCTGACATGATGGTGCTGTTTCCCATTGCCTTCTGAACAGGAATGGTAAAAACACCCAATGTTGCTCTCAAAACCTTCTCATTCTTACTTACAGCAGCTATCTACAGCTGACATCAAACAACCAAGAACCCTTCCTGCCTTCAAAGTCTTTCTCCTTGAATGAGTCTGCGTCAGTGCGTTAAGTGGCAACTTCAACCACATGGATGACCCAAATAATCTTCAAGCTTATCAACAGGGCATGAATTGTTAAGTCTACAGCAGTTATCTTACTAGGGGATAAATACTTTCAAGTTTTGACACAGATAGAGATATTCAATCCAGGCTGAAATTATGTTTAGTTTAGACTCTATATCCTTCAACACACACACACACACAAAAAAGACCATGCATACAAGACATCAAAAAGGGTTCAACTTAGAGTGAAAATAAATTCAACATATCAAGAAAGGGTTTTAAAGACATGCAAATAATATTTCAGATAATTATCACGGTTTGAACAACTGGATATATTGGATATGGAGCTTGGGTAACTCCCAAGTTATAACAGCCATTGTCCCTCCTCCAACATTATACAAGTCACATTTCATATTCTAGAATTAACTGGGGAAAAAGACAAGCCACTCCAATCATTACAAAATACTGATAAGCAGCTTGTTTTAAGAAGTTTGAACACATAAAGGCTGTCCTAAAGCATCAGATACTAAATCCGTACATTCAGCCCCCGGCGCTGGCAGCAGAAGCAGCACCTTAACCACTGCGGAACAACATCGGCTCAGCTGTGGGGTGGGCAGAAAGCTCCGGTGCACAGAAAGGACTGAAGGAAGATACTGACATTGCACTGACATGCCATTCAAAACAAAGTACTCATAGCGATGAGCAATCTCGGGGAAGAATTCTAAACACAGATTACAGGTTGCTTCAGAAAGCTTAGGGGTGCAAAGCTGCTGGGTTTAATTCAGCTCCTTTCACAGTACTCAAGGCAGATGGGTGAAAAGGGTAGACAGCGCCCATGGTTAAAACATTGGAAGACCATGGAACCGTGTAGCATGAGAGTTCTGGAGAGTTCCAGTCTCCAGAACGAACAGAAGTAACCCTCTCCGAAGCGCTCAAAACCAGAGAAGGGCTTGGCAGAGGGAAGAACTGAGCTGTATTGCCTACTTGTGTTTTGATACAGCCTGCCCACGACAGTCTGACCTCCTGCTATAAAGTTAATAAAAAGCAAAGGTGACTCTAGAGGAGAAAAGAACAGACATGGTTTTCATAATTTTACTAAAGCTTTTAATACTGCCCTACACAAGAGCCTCATAACCACAACTAAAAATCTCGTTAATGTAGCTTGGTGCACCACATGCATGATGTTCTTAGAGTATCTGAATGGGTAGATGGGAAATAGAATGAAATAAGAGCGATGATGGGCTAGAAGGGCTCTTAAGCAGGTAAAAACCAGAGCAAGGGCACACAGTCGAGAAGATCAAATAGGGGTTTTGACAGCTGGGGATAGATATCAGAAGTAGGTGAGATGCCACTTAATAAGAAGACGTAAGAAGGCAGTGACGGAATGCAATGGAGCAGTAAGGTCTGGCCATCATAAAGGATACCACTGGACTCAAGTCAAAAATGTTTTACTGCAGGAAACTATTTGCCTTGTGATGCAAATGGGAACGCCATATGCAAGACAGATCGAGGGATCCTTCCAGTCCACTGCACCTTGGTCTAGTCCCAAATCGAAGTGTGCCCAGTTTTATACATCACGCTCCAGAAAAATGTGACTAAAGAAAAGCCACAGAAAAGCACCAGGAAAGTCCAACTTATCAAGAAGGACCATGACAATTAACCCAGAGAAGTACAGAAAGTAATTGCTGAGGAGATAGCAACCTCCTCCTCCCACGCTAAATTGCAGGGATAAAAAGAACAAAAAGCCTACAAGGATAGGAAAGCAGGTTGAGGTTAGATTTACAGAACTTTCCAGCTAATAGATATGCAGAACCAGTTTATCTAACTCTCAATCTTAATGGTAGGAGCCGCAGCACCTCCAGCTCTCGAAGTTCAGAGGAGTTTGAACACTCTGGCTTTACAGCCCAAGGATGAATCACAGGCTAACAGTGCCCTTTACAAAGCAAGTTTTTACAATTGCCTCCACTGAAGTAGCACTTAACAGCAAAAGAAACAGCTCATTGTGAAGGAAAGAATGCTCCTCATTCATGAATTTAACACGAAGTCCTCTTCATACAGCAGTATGTTGTAAGGACAGTTAATGCTCTCAGCTATTTCACCACTGAGAAGCAGTTCCAGTCCCTCCCTTTGAAGCGCTTCTCCACATAATTAAAACTATTGTTTGAAATGTCAGGACCAGCAGTTATCGCCTCTTTACCTGGGAGCTGAGATCTGTCAGGGTTCGGTGCCATTTTCCACTGTGTACTCATTAGTCATATTGCATGTATTTAGGTTTCCAATGCGGGAGTGGTAGGAGGAAGGAGAACAGCAATGGTGGGAAAGAGAACAAGAGCTTTGAACATTCTCCTCGATGCTCAGCCCACACTCACGCTCCATAAATGCTTTATGAAACTGTTTCTTAGTTTCATCTGGGGACCATTAAATTCATGTCAGAATACAATCAGTACAAAATGCAGGAGAATCAGCAGTCAGAAATGGCATCACAAGGATAAAGTGGAAGGTTTTTCACTTGCTCTTTTAAAAGGACACTCATTTTAAGAAGCTACTCTTCTCTGATTTTATGGTCATTTCTCTACTGGTTGCTGCCAACAGAAAAGCCACGGTCTATTTTTAGCCAGGTAGTTAGTTCCTCCTCATTCATCCAAACAGAGGATGAGGAGAGCTGAGTTAAACAAGTACCACCTAACTTAAGAAAATTGCTAGACATAAGCGGAAATAGAGCCGAATTAAGTCAGCTTTCGGTTTTAAAAATGTGAGAAAGTTTAAGAACTTCCTCCTCGACACAATACATGGAAAAGGGATAGTTTTAAGCACACTTTGCCAGACTAAAGCTCTGAAAAGGGAAGAGCTTGAAAAACCTCCTAGCTATTCAACTGCCATGTTGGCATGCTAAAGAAACACTGCGGATTTCACAGGAGCAGTCTGAGCATCTACTGTAGACAAGAGTAAAACACAGCCGTGCTCCTTTAAACCCAAACACTCTCAAGTAAAAGTATTAGCACACTGAAGTGTTTCTTTTTAAACAAGCAGCCAGATAAACAAAGATATTGCAAAGGTTAAAAACCAGCAACTAGTAATGACATGGTATTCATCACCAAAAAGCAAGTCAAGCACCATCCCACTAGGAGGGTGCTGTCTGTTCTGAAGCACTAAAGTGACTTTCCAACAAACACCGGTTGGAAACAACAGGTTTAACACAGACCACCTTGACAGGCTGGCTTTTTCCAGTTGTTCCTCCTCATATTTCATGCCACTTCTCACCCTTCTTTCTGTCACTTCTAAACTACACCCTGGGTGCCAGCCACGAGCTAGTAGGCATCAGAAATGCAGCCTCAAAGGACCTGACAAGTTTCTCAGAAGAACATTCAGGAAAAGATAAATGCTGACACACAATTTTTTCTGTGATCTTTAACTGTTTATGCGAGAGCTTTAAAAATAATCCATAACCACCCCTTTACCATCCTAAACTCACATGGCATTACTGCACCGCACATGGACTATCACCTTTCATTACACCGATGGCTCCACATCAATAATAGATAACGCGATTCTTCCACATAGACTTTGGGATCCTTCCATAGACTGTCAAAGCACTCAGTTGGGTGTTAGATACACATGGGTTTTAAAGGAGCTGTCACCGACACACTTGCACATGCCCATGCAAACCACAACGTCATTTTTCTAATGCCTGACAAGGAACAGACACAATTCAGGAAATGGCTGCACCTATTCTTCATGCCAAAGCAAAAGAAAAATTGTTCTGTTTCATGAGGCATCTCACTGGCCATTATTTGCTCAGAGAAGAACAGTTCCTCTGCAGCAGGGCCTGCAGCCTTTAAATCTGTTTCCCTCTGTTATAATAGCATTTGAATCAGAGTAAAAATCCAACAGCAGCAATAACCCACATTAATCAGAAGGCTCTCCACTTCTCTCTTGCCTTCCAAGTACTCCTTTCTCAGAAGACTTACACTCTCCTGGGTAAACTCCTAGAGCAGGACAGATACTCAGAGCCACCCTTACCATTTAATTGTTTCAGTGACCCCAGTTAATGAAATCAAAATTATCAAGCTTTCAGGACACACCTAGGGTCTGCAGTCTTACCTCATGCCAAGATCTGCTTGGTTGGCCTCCTGTCGGGAATGGAAGGCAGGACTAAGGCACCAGAAGGCTAAAGCCTTCCATCTATCCCAAATATTTATTTCATTGCTGTTCTCCAGACATATAACCACTGTGAAAACACCAAATGTCTGCACTGCCTACCAGCTCTTTGGAATTGTTACACCATTGACACCTCGCCTGCTTCAGGCACATGACCCATTTAACTTGCTCCTCAGGAGACACCTCACCTCACTCCACCCAAACGCAAGGGGAAACACCGCACAGGCAGAAAATATGCTGCAAGCCTCAATCTTTCTTCTAGAGCAAAGAACCAACGAAGCTGACCTCCTGCTGCAAGGCAAAATTCACCTCAGTAAAAGGAAAACACTATGGCTGAGTAATATCTGCAGAGCAGAAAGAACAGAGAGAGAAAGAAGGATAAAACAATGAAAACTCATATGGGATTGATATATTGATGCGAGGAAAAACTCAATATCAGCAAGGTATCCCTTCCTCCTGGGTAAATTTTCCCAAAACACACCGACCAGAGTCTCGTGCGAGCCAAGATCCCAGCCCCTCACAGCGCTCACAAGCCAAAGCATCCCTGACATTACTTTCACCATGACGCTGCGCAAGAAGCCACTCCAGGAAGACTGTGCTCGGGCACTACTGGAGCAGCCAAGACCTGCCTTCGCGGCTGGCTCTCGCCTTCGGATGGCACGATAAGACCTGCATTTTTATAAGCGCCGCAGAACCTTCCTTCAAGCAGGAGGGTTAGACCAGCCTCTTGGCCCCGCTTCATTCTGCCACTAATTGTCATGCACTTGGCTGCAAACTCATCGGGGAGGAGGCAGCCGCGCTAGATTTAGCTCATGCCAGCCGACAAGGAAGAAAAAAGGGTGGTGGTTTTTCTTTTTTTCCCCTTCTTTTACACCCCTATCAGAGGACCTCTCCAGTTGCTAAGGAACTACGGGTTCCCTGCATTATAAATGATTTAAGGCAGCCCGGCAGATGCAGGCTCAGTAGGCGGGAGGAGATGTTCCATTTTACCGGCAGCACGAGACGCCTCAGGAAAAGCGG
>NW_010425145.1:0-268 GCF_000710305.1 Buceros rhinoceros silvestris
GTGGGGGTGGTGAGGGGAAGGGAGACCCTCGAGCAAGCAGGCTGTGCCCTAAAGGTCTTGAACTTGCAGGCATGTCAGGATTTAGGTGCTCCCAATCAGAAACGCTTCCAGCTGCTGGCTTTTAAAGCTTGTCACGCCTGATATAACAGCCCAGGGGGTAGCGAGCTTGTCAGAAACGCAGAGGACAGCTTTCATCTTGCCTCAGCCTGATGGGGTTCAGGCCCGTGTCTTTATGGAGGTGACCAGACTTTGCTGGCTGTACCAGGAA
>NW_010425145.1:393-14418 GCF_000710305.1 Buceros rhinoceros silvestris
TGGAACACGCTCTGGGCAAAAGCTGGACCACACAGCATCAAAGGAGGACGTACGTGCTGCATCATAGCCAGCATCTATGACACTCAGACAAAAGCTGCAGGTCACAGTTCTCTTCCTTCTCAAGTTCTTTATGGATGTTATATTTAGCAGCACTTAGATGAAAAACAGAGATGCACTTCAACAAATATCGTTGACATTTCTCTCAAAAGATTTGCAGTTGTCATCTGCAACACAGCATGAGTAAGGCAGAGATTTTAATTTTTGCCTTTAAATCTTCCTTTTCCCAGTCACTGTGAACAACATGATGGTCCTGCTTGTTATTCAAGTTTAAATATTGGGTGCAAGATTTAAATAATACTTCTTGGCAGGGGTCCTTCCATTCAGGCAGGGATGTAATGAGCAAGGCAAGAGAGATGTGCTGATGGTGACAGCCCTGATGATGGATCCCAGGCAGCAGACACAAAGCTGTCAGTGTCACATGCTGCTGAAGAGCACTGAGGATGAGAAGGCAGGAGAGCCTAAACCTGAAGCTGTTGCCATCACTTGTTTCATTTTCCCTGCTCCTCACCCTCTGGAGGCTCTGTGATTCTGTAAGGACCATCACACAGTATCTGCCTCATGGGCAGAAGACAGGGAGGAGAGGTGCCATCTTCTCCCCACCTTTTCCAGGTACAGCAGGTACTTGTGGTGTGGTGCAGCAGAGTTCTTGGCCACCAGCTGAATCCCCGGCAGGAGGGCAGGCAGGATGAGTTAGAAGGCAGAGCAGTGAGGAGCCTGGTGCAGTGAACTTGGGAATGGAGCAGAGCTTGTGTCATTCCCACACATGAGGGGCTGGGGGCAGGCCTCAAGCCTGAACGATCCTTCCTACCTGTGGTGAGGGATGGATATCTCTTGCCATGGCTGTATTTGGGCTATGCGTGTATTTTATCAGCCCCTAATGTACAGGCTTTCCATTCCAACAACAAACATCTGAAACTCCTTATGCCCTCTTATTGCTGCTGCCAGAGGGGTGGCACCGAGCAAGGTGCACTCACAGCCTGAGGCAGTACAGCTAATCTTCTGCAAAACTTTTGATCAGGCTTTCAACATCGTAATCGTTTCACCATGCTTTTCTGTACTGTTGACAATCGCGTCTTGCTCGTGGAGAATATTGCTGAAAGACCATTTTCCTAATCCTTCCTTTGTCATCTCCTTTTAGAATCCTCTCTTTTGCTTGTCCAACTACTTAATTCCAAACAAGTTCCTTGCTTTTTGTTTTCAGAGGCTTCCTGTAGTATTTCTCCTGTAGTATTTCTCCTATCTTCCCTTGCCGCTTGTCTGCTATCTAGATGCTGACTCTAGGTGCTTCCTCATGGGAAAACATGAGGAAATAATGCTAACCTCTACTAACCATTTCTGAGGAAGCTCAGAATAAACATCTACAAACTTGAAGAACATAGGAGCAGCCATATTGTGTCCATCTAGTCTAAGTGTGGCTGTAACTGGACAATAAAGGGAGGATAAAAATGAGGCAACCTGTCTTGATGCCTTTTCCCTAGCACTGTCCCAGCCTCTAGGTACGTTCAGGGAATTTCCAGAGCTTGTGATAGTGTAGTAACCCCCAAAAAGTCTCTTCTCGGTGTATTTTTTTTGGTCAGCTGTTGAGACTGTGCAAATTTCTGCCGTCCACAGCTTCTTTTGTTAAGAAATTTCACCGGCTTACAACCTGTTGCATCAAAACCACTGTGTTCTGCTTGTTTCAAATTTTATCTAATTTGATAGGCCCTAGTTATGGAAAGGTATTCTGATCAGTCCCTGCTGTCTTTTCCATGACGCATACACTTTGTAGATATCTTTTATATCTTCCCCCTAAATTGTATCTAGTCTCACATTTAATGTGCGAGGAGTCCTACTGGCGTAGAAGAATAACCATAAACCAGACACTCAAGTTTTAAAATAAATATGACATCCATGAGTAATTTAAATTTCTCTTTTGAAGCTTGCTTCATTATGAAACCATTATTTGATTGAATCATATTGATTTTGTAATCTTTCTTGGCAAGATTATGTCAGTATAGCAAGCCAAAGAGACAATCAAGATGGAACAGTACTGTCAGACCAAAACATGTGAGTAAATAGAAACCTGTAGTAGGGCAGAGACTGGGACATGGAAAATTACTGCCATAATTTACAGACAAACACCACAGCCGAGTTCCTCAGCAACAGCATGCTGGCATGTATGCTGCTGGATACTCTAGACATTAGTTGGGCTGTGACAATAATCCTGTGCTAATAAATATTTCACAAGCTGCTGGTAGGGTCAGAAATTGATTTACAGATCAAAGCGGAAAGTCATGTGAATGAATTCGAATTAGGTCTAACAAAAGATCAAGAAGGAGTATATATGTTTAGGCAGTTTGGTGTTATCATAGCAAATATATTGATTCTTGACGGTGAAGCGTGTGGCTTTTTTAAATTTTGTTTTCTGAGTTCTAAAAGTTCAGAAATTTAAAAGCAAATGAGTAAAAGTGAGCAATTGATTGCAAATTCTGACAGGGAGACCTGTAGCATTGAGAATTTGCCTTCTAAGCAGAGGGTACACTACCTCTAGATGCAGGGTGACATTTATCTATGCCAACGTGAAGGTATCTGAGCTAGGTATTGCAGAGCACTACTCCTGAATCATGGAGGAGGAGAAACAACTGAATGTAACGGTGCAGTTCATGTGACCAAATGCAGATGTCCTCTTCAAAATGAGACCAATCATTTCCACATTGTAGGTGTCCAGAGTTTACACCTGAATCCTACTCACCGTTTCTTACATTACAGCTTGTCCCAGCTTAGCCCTTTCCCCAAAGGTGACTAACTGTGTGCTGTCCTTGTCCTTGTCAGTTCCCAGTCGCTTGGGAATTGCTGCCTTTTAATCTGGTGGTTTTAACATTGGTCACGCTATCATGAACCCTTCATGCAGTCCCGTGAGATGTCTTTACGGAAAGGATGCATCTTCCCTGATAACATCATCGAGGAGCAGGACTGGGAAGCAGTTGTGGGGCATTTCTTGCCTTCAGCCAAGGCTGCAACTGATCTGATGGGGTAGCCTTTACCCGTCAGCCCTTCTCGGGAATCACATCACTCACTGAGCAGTGGTGTGGGGCCAGTGTGGCACTCGCACAGACCAGCTACCCCCATGGTTGCATGGATGCTCTCACTAGGCGAGGTTTGCAGTTAGTGCTGCCCCAGCTCTGCAAATAGTGCTGTCTGTCTGCGTAAGCAGCCGCCATGCCTTTGGTGAGAGCAGTCTTGCCTTTGCAGATGCTCCCAGTGAGATGAGACTATGTAAGGCTGGCAATGGGAACGGGCAGATGGCATCGAGCTGTGACAGTGGGTCTGAGCACTGAGGTGAGGGGTTTTGACAGTAAAGTGAGATGCCAGATGATAGTGAAAAGCGGCAACTGGCAATGCAGCTTGGCTGTGCCTGCTGGCAATGAGATGAGACTTCGGCTGTGAGAGGAGGCTCTGTGCTCCCTATCAAGAAAAAGTGACTCTTAACAATAGGATGTGATACTGTTGTTGACACTGAGGAAGTAGTTTTTGCAGCAGTGCACGTCTCCTTGCTAACGGATCTCCTCTAGGATTGTTTAGAATAGAATAGACTATTTCAGTGGGCAAGGACCTACAATGATCATCTAAGTCCAACTGCTTGACCAATTCAGGGCTGACCAAAAGTTAAAGCATGTTATTAAGGGCATTGTCCAAATGTCTCTTAAACCCTGACAGGCTTAGGACATTGTCCACCTCTCTGGGAAGCCTGTTCCAGTGTTTGACCACCCTCTCAGTGAAAAAATGCTTCCTGATGTCCAGTCTAAGCCTCCCTTGGTGCAGCTTTGAACAATTCCCACACATCTTGTCACTGGATACCAAAGAGAAGAGATCAGCACCTCTCTCTCCGTCCCCTCCTCAGCAAGCTGTAGCGAGCCATGAGGTTGCCCCTCACACTCCCTTTCTTCAAACTAGACAAGCCGAAAGTCCCCATAGGACATGCCTTCCAGCCCTTCCACCAGCTTCATTGCCCTCCTCTGGATGCATTCAGGGACCCTCATATCCTGAAATTGTGGGGCCTAGAACTGCACACAGTGCTCGAGGTGAGGCCACACCAACAATGAATACAGTGGGATACTCACCTGTTTTGACTGGCTGGTTATGCTGTGTTTGATGTGCTCCAGGATGGGGTTTGCCCTCTTGGCTGCCAGGGCACATGGATGACTCACACTGAGCTTGCTGTCAGCCTGCACCCCAGATTCCTTTCAGCAGCTCACTGTGCTGTATATTATTTCTCAAGCAGAAGTGAGTGATCAAAAGCAAATTTTGTTCCCATTCAGAGGAAGCGAGAAGGTGTGAGGAGATTATACAACCATCCTCATTAAAATGCGTGGAGAACAAGTACTGATTCTAGGTCCCTTTCCTGTATACTCAGTGTTGGTAACACCTTCAAGCAAAAGAAGATAGTGCAGGTGGCAAGAGATGGTGCTGACTGACCCTGCAGGCCTGGCCAGTGACAGCAGAGTGCTGGGCTGGCTGGCTGCTTGCTCTCCCTTCTGTGACATGATGTGGCCTGGGCTCTTTCCCACTGCTGTTGTTTGCTACCGTGTCAGCAGTGTAGGACGGCTGGCTGTAGGAGACTGATTTCTTCCCCCTTCTTTATGTCCTTTCTTTCTTGTGTCTGCTTGTGCTAAGAAAGGCCTGTGATGAGGCTTGAGGTAGCAAGACGTTATCTTGGTGACTTCTGCACCGTCTGTTTGGGTGCCCTTGGGTGGAAGCACTGGCATGTGCAGGGCCATACTGTGAGTGAAGGGCCGTGCTCAAACACTGGGCTTCAAAACCAGCTAACACGGCTGTGGGAACCAGGGGGGCGGCTGAAACTGTTCAAGGGCAAAGAGACTGTGTCAGCACAAAATGAATTATTCTGTTGCTTTGGTACCCAAGCTGTCTCTGCATAAAACAAGAAATTGTTTGGCTTAAATAGATTTAGTAGGGAAGTCATGGCTAAAGTGAGATAACAAAATTCTGTCCAAAAAGCATGTGGTGTAGATGAAATGTAACCAGCTTGAACAAAAGGGTCTGTAGGGAGTCTTGGGACTATCTAAGTGACAGTATGAGTAATACCATATTGTGTCAAAACTGCCTAGATAACGGTGTCAGAAATACCAAATTTGGGTGTGGGCGTAGCAGATTTGGGACCAATGAAGAAAAAACAATTAGGGATGGGTCATTAACGAGGTCCCATTTGTCTGGGAGGGGTCTAGGCAGAGAAAGGGAGATGCAGGGTTAGTGAAAAAGTGGGCTTGGGAAAATAAACACTAGGAATTAAAATAATTAAATAGGACACAACACCCCCACCCACCCCCACCCCAGGAAATAATTGAAATATTAAGAATTAGATATAATCCAGTGGAGAACGAAGAAGGGTGGGATATTCTGGTCACAGTAGTGTA
The DNA here is from genome assembly GCF_000710305.1 of Buceros rhinoceros silvestris. Classification (NCBI taxonomy): domain Eukaryota; kingdom Metazoa; phylum Chordata; class Aves; order Bucerotiformes; family Bucerotidae; genus Buceros; species Buceros rhinoceros. Next base: position 5,865 of record NW_010425145.1, read on the forward strand.
GACATCTCCAGTGGTAAAGCTGACCTGTGGCCCCAAGTGCCCCAGCATGATGGACAATACCCTGGGGACAACCTGCTGAGGTTGTCCCTCATGAGGTCTATGTCCAGAAGACCTGGTGTGCAAGGGTGGGGTGAGAAGGGACGGGCTTGTGCCCTAACATTAAGTGGAGAAGGGAATGCAATAGAACTGTAACGTGACGGAGCTTGCATGTGATTTATACAATTTCTTTGTAGTAATATAACTGAATTACTAGTACTAGAAATGGGCAATATAATTGTAACTCAGAACTGTTGTGTTTGTAGTGATACTGTTGTTGATGAGTACTGATAATATTAGACATCTGTTCATTAGCCAGTTCAGGTATTATCTCTCTTAGAGGTGTGTTGGTTAATTGATAGAATCATACTAATTTATCAATCAAATTCATATACATCATAACTGTTAATCAGTTACGTCTTAGGTCTCCAATCTAAAGGAGAAGAGTCAGACACGTAATACACTATGATCATTATTTTTAAAGCTATTTTATATGTATAAAGCTAAAACCATTTCATTTCCTGCAGACTTCCCAACTAATTATCCACAACAACCAAGAAAATGAAACGGGGAGTACTTCTGTGTCCTGTGATGTGGGACTTTTTGCAGCATTGAGCTGGTGCTTGTCATTACAGCGTTGATCACTGTGGAATCAAGAGAGCTTACAGTGGTGCAAGGCAGAGGGCTACGTGGAGACCAAAGCCGGGTGTTTTGTGGGGCTCCCTACTGCAGCTGAAGACTGGTGCTGAAATGCTTCAGCAGCAGAGACGGCAGCTGCACACACTCTGCTTGTGGCAGGAACTGCATCCAGTATTAGAAAGGTTGGGAGTGGTAGTGCAAGGGACCTGGAGACGAAATAACCAATGCGAGACTGAAGAGCTGTTCAGACAGAGCCCACCAAAGTACAGAAACTAACACCAAGGGAAAAACCAGAAAACAGCAACTTAAAAATTGACTTGAATTTAATCGGGCAGTTTGTATTCCTTCAGAGGAGACTAAAGACTTAAAAGGTATTGAGTAGATGGAGTCCTTACACTTGTATCTTTCTGTTGCCAGAGGACAGATAGTTTCTTGTTTTAGTCTCTGGCTTCAAAATGTCATAGTCTAACAGTCGGAAAGAAAAGCACATGCGTAACTGCTTTGCTCAGTACAGATTGTAATCAGCAACATTCTTTCAAATTCCACTCTGAAGCTTGCAAAGCAAAGGCTTCATCCTGCCAGGCGGGGTATTAAGTATCACATGGAAGGCCGTCATAATTCCAGTTCAGTGTAGCAAGGAGCATTTAAAGTTGAAGTGAACTCATAATGTAAATGAACGAGGAAGTACAGATGAGATGATGATTTTTTTTTTTCATAAAACCCTAAGTGAAGGGGTAAGAGCCCTGATTTCTGCTGCTAATCCTGCTTGTTTGAGCATCATGAGCTACATAAATATCATTTGGAGTAAGGAACAAAACTCTCCAGGACTCATTAACTGCTGGGAGTCCTCATCTCATTGTGCTACATACAGGTGCCCTATTGCTAGTTCCCTCTTCCTGGTCCCATTAATCTTGCACTCTCTGCTGCACATTGGCTCTGCTTCACCAGGACGGGTGGAGAACATCACTGCTGTAGCCTATTTTGTAGCAGGATTAGGCATTTTATTGAAAAGTACAGACTCAAATTCTTTAGGGTGGAGGCAGCCTAAAGCTCAGACTTTTCACTTCCCAGGGAAGAACTCTAACCCCTAGGTTATCACGCTGTCTCCTCTGCTACAGGATGTCAGAATTTTCTTTAATGGAGAATGCTCAAGTTGTAATTTTAGTTGCTCAGAGCATTCAGTTATGCTCAATTGTTGTCTTGCTATTTCTGTGCATCAGCCTTCAAATAAACGGTTTATTAACGGAAGAAAGGTTTTAACGTACGTCTTGACATACAGAAGTAGTACTGGAGTACATCCTTCTCTTGCACTTGTAAGGAATTCCAGCTGGGTGAGTTCTGCACCCATAGAGCTCTGAGATCTGCAAGGTACACTGTGCTGCCAGAAGGCTGAGCATACTGCTGCTGCCCTGGAGGGAGTGCAGGAAGTGAGCTGTGGAAGATACTGCTGCGGAGGCAAAAGAGAGAGGAGGCAGAGAAATGCAGGAGGAACAGAGCGGAGAACTTCACACAGGTTTGTGGAATAATAAGAAGGGAGGCAAGGTGAGGGACAGCAATGCCCATTCACAACCACTCCGAGCAGCTTCCAGTGTGTTTTCTTGTGGATCTGGGGTTCTGTACAAGGTTATGAGTACACAGCTTCCCTCTCCCTGCAGTGTGGGGTTCTGGAGAGGTACTTTCACTGCAAGAATTCCTTTGCAGGTGCTTAACAGGATGTTAATGTGGCCTTTCCATTTTTGCTTCCACAGAGTGAAGATGATCCCAGGGAGGCAGACAGTTCAAGCAAATGAAGGGGAGAAACAGCTCTCATCCAGGTAGTTTCTAACCAGCCTGACATCCCATGCCCAAGTAAAGACATGAAGAGGAAAGGAAATGAGAGGCAAGGCAGTGAGTAAAACTGGATTTTTCATCAGTTTTTGTTCGTGCAGGTTGCAGTCCTTTTGATAGGGACCGTTAACTATTATTATACCTCAGCTGTTCTAACTGAAAGACTATTTTAATTCCCTTGCATACACTGCCAAAATTGACACAGGTCGTTGTTTGGTATTGTCCATTTAATTGTAAGGAAATGAGAAGGAGCAGCTGTGCCAACGTATTATTATCATTAATGTATTTGAAAACAGTGAGTAATCTACACAGTTCAGTTATAGGGATCCCCATGTCTCCAAGCCAGCAGTTGCAGAGATTTACATTTTAATTGATATTCTATTCAGTAAAGGAAAATAAAAGCTCTCAGCTATCTAAATCCTTACAATTAATTAGGCACAAAATACTCCATAAAGATTAACAGTGCCCTCACCCCAGGAGTGCTCAAAAAACCCCCCCAAACCTAAAAGGCAAAAGAAGTTCTTTAAAATCTGTAAGCTATCAGTACATGTCTAACAGCAATTCACAATCCAAAAAACCGCACATGCATTGGCAGTGAGTAATTGCTCATTAGAAAAGTCAGGCGTGGCATGAATTAGAGCACACATGGTATCTCTAGTTTCCATTGCCTGCTTTACCCTTCAGTCTGTAGTTCTTACCAGGGCACATTGTTTGGTTAAGGGATCCATCAGTATGTAGGCTCTGCTCCACAAAATAATATTCACCTCTAGTTTTCCAGTTACAGACTGTGACAAAAGCAAGTCACTATTGTATGTACGTGCTTTTGCTGTCTTAACATCCAGATGATTTTTCAAGCCAGTGCGTTTTTGCTTTTGTGTTCCACATGCACAGGCCAACCCTACCCTCAATCTTTTAAATGTACAGAACTGCAAAGTAGAATTGCTGAGAGCCTGTTGACTGGATTTCTTCAGTCACCTACCATGGCCCTGAAAGACTGGAGTACCTCCCTTACAGCCATGACACCCTCCAGACAATGTGGAGCCATTACGGGTCATCTCATGTCACCAAGCCGTATAATCCCACCTACATGCTACATCTGGTTCTGCTGCTACTTAAGTGTTGATGGATGAGAACGCAGCATTCAGCTCATTTGCCAGATTTATCATGTGCTCTGTGTTCAGTCTCCATACTCGGTGTTTTCACATAATGATGAACTGTTGCTCTGGTCTAGAGTCCCAAACCACAATGGCCAGCAAACACAGAACCAAACAGTGTGCGGGCCCTGCAAAGCCATATGCTTTGGCAGGCTAACACAGCTTTTGCCCTTGAGCCTGTGAAGAAAAGGCAAGTCTCACAATGCAACACAGGGAAGTGTCCTCCTGGGAGCAGCTCTGCATTCCCATGGAGAGGGTGGATTTGCCCCTATGAACTGCTGTAAGACCATTAGGCACAGCATGAGAACCGATAACTGTTGACTGGAACCCTGTTAGGCAAGATGGGGAGTGTGGGAGCAAAGGGAGTTGACCTCTCTCAAGCCTGGCATCCACATGGTGCAGATGTGTGGATACATCCTAATATCTACCTTCCTTGTAAAGTCAATTAATTTTTGTATATTATGTTACGAGGGTCAGGCAGCCGTTGTCACATCTTTTAGCACATGCTGCTGGGTATGAATGTGGGCATCAACCTTGAGATGTTCCAACATACACTGAGCCAGATACTGGAAGGACTTAGTGTCCAGAAGACTTCAGCTGCTGGCATTCTTCATTGTTAGAAGAAAATATCACAGAAGAAGTAATGCAGAACCAGAACTTGACCTTCAGTGGCTTTCGCTGTCTAATGTTTGCAAACGGGCACATACAAATGGAGATTTCCTGGCATTTATTTCCAGATGTGGGTGTATTTTCTCATGGATGCCAAAACATAAATTTCTGGAACCACAAAACCGGGCAAAATCTCTAAATAAAACCAGTGCTTTGCTGGTTTTAATAATAATATAGCAACAAAGTTAAAATAGAAGAATCATCTGGTTTTAGTATTCAAGAATTCAGAAGCATCTTTTCCCCTTTGAATGAGCTTTGACTATAGACTATACACGAATATTTTGGCTTAGTTTCAGCTCAGAGATTTAGAAGTGATTGAAGTAAAGAGCTGAGAAGGGAAAAATTCTTGCAGCTTTTCTCAAAAAAATTAGAATCTAAATATATGTGTGAAATAGAGTCAGTTCTCAACAGCAATGATCAATATTGGTGCCACAGATATTACTTCATGTAGCACAGTGGAACCATGTTTTTGCCCTGGTCTGAACGAGCTTGAGTCCAGCAGCAGTAGGCAGCATCTGTATCACACCCCGTGGCAGGACTGCTGTGTTCCTGCGATTCCCTGACAGGAGTGCATGAAATCTGGCACAGATGCGACTCCTCACAACTTCCACATGCACACCACGCCTACTACCTGCCCAGTCCGGTATGTCCCAAGTACGCCAGGTTTGCCATGTGCTGGCAGGCTATCTGTGCACTGCAGCACAGTGTTTGCACCCTGACCTCACCGTGTCCCCAGCTGCAGATCAGATCTGCACGTGTCCAATAGTCTTTTCTTCAGGATGTCCAGCAGCTGGGTCTGAACCGTCACTGCCGCCAAACTGCCCAACACTTAGAAGTAAGTGACAGTGAATTCCATCTAGTCCATCTAGTAGTCTTGTCCCAGCTCTCCAGAGGGCTTAGCAGATCAGGTGTAGTGTGGGACAAAGGCAAGAAACCTGCCTGAGCTGAGGGGGAAAATGAACTAGTTCCCCAGGAATCTGATGTGCTGGGCAATGCCATGCAGGGCCACCAGTGTAACTGTCATTTTCTCCATCTGCATTTGTGTTATCTAGATTTTTGGGCTATCTTTCTGGAGTATCCTAGCCTCTTGTGCCCTCAAACTAAGCAAAACTACAGTTCAAAACCTGAATAATAAATATATTTTCTGTAATTTTACATCCTCTGAGTAGTCCTGTCACAATGTTAAAATGGTGTGCAAGCAAATTTGATGCCTAAAATTATCACAAAGCAAACTAAACTGATAAAGGTTTGAAGAAGCACTGATTCTGTCTTTTCCAGCGATAGTAATTATCAGTCCTCCAGTAAAGGACAAAATCGCAAACAGAACCTTCCAGATATGCTGTGAGGAATTTCTGCTTGCTTCAGACAGTTTAGACAAATTGATTTTCTTTTTTGCTTTATTTTATTTCTTGTATTTCAGAAGTTTATTGCAGAATCATTTTTCTCTTTACCTTCCTATGAGAAGGGAAGGATACAACTTTGAACAACAGAAAATCTAATTAGGTGTAAAAGTTACTGTAACGCTTGTCAAACACTGGAAGAGGTTGCCCAGAGATGCTCTGGACTCTCCATCTTTGAAGCTGTTAAAACCCTGACCTGTTGGATGGCCTCAGAGCAAGGGGGAGGACTAGATGATCTCCAGAGGTCCCTTTGAAGCTAAACCTGTTCTATAACCTTATGTTACATCAGTGACATTTCATGTCTCTGTTATATCTGGAAAGATGCCCAAACCCAGAAGGAAAATATGCCTTTGAGAGCTCCTGTGGACTAAGTGCTGTATAGCTGCTGCAAATCATGTCCCTCCATTCCTGGCTGGAAACGTTTTGCTTTGTAAGTGATGTCACCCTGAAGAGCTATTAAGGTAAGATTACATGCAGCACATCTCCTGAAGAGCTGGTTTCTCATCTATCATCGTAACAGCTTTTTTCTTGTAATCCTGTGAATGTTACTGATGTACCCTTGGGCAAAACATTTTTAATTCATGTGCTGTTCTCTTAGGTTTGGCAAATCTGCACGTGCTGCTGGTAGTGTTCTTGGTTCTGTAAACCCTGACGCACCTTCTTAATCTTATTGTTCTGCACAGTCAGCCATACTAAAGCACTGGTAATATTTACATTAGTAAGGCCAAGCCGCCGCACACGTGTGTGCAAATGGTCTGCATTTGTACACTGTTTAGCACAAGCGGGTCCGGACTGGCCAAGCTCTTGCTGGGCACTGCTGTTGCCCAGGTGAAATAATGTGGAGGTCTCCAGTATCAACTTGGCTGCACTGAGCTGCTTACCTCTGAATAGAGATTATCAATGATTGAATAATTCCCCATTGTGCTGAATTTATATTACATAACACTGATTTTGGCATGAGGCCCTACTGCTAAAATTAGAGTATGCCTAGAGCTATAAACTAAAGTTACTGATCAAACCCCTTTTGTTTGTGGGGATAAAGACAAGTGGTGAAGTTCCTTACGTAAAACTTGCAGCAGATGAAACCCTACCAGCTGAACAGATCAGATAGTGCGCAGGGAGGGTGAAGCTGTCAGTCATGATGCAGAAAATGGAGTTACACTAAATTAGCATTTTCTTTGGAAAGTAGCAAGATTATGAAATTACTATATTGCAGTAAGGGGGCAATACTTTATAGTCCATCATTATCTACTAGAGCTTGTTAAAAAACAACCAGTCCCATGAAAAAAAACCCACCAAATTAAGGGAACCAGTTATTATTATTGAGTTAATTAAAAAAATAATTTGAAGAACTGCTTAAACCCTGAAGAAGCTCTGTGTAGTCTGGAAATAAACTACCATTTTACCCATAATTAAAATGGGTGAGTGCCATGACATAGGGAACTACAGGCCATGTAGTCTGCCCTGAGGAGAAATTGTAGAGAACATGTTGTACACAGTAGCGTAACTAACTCCTGTCAACAAGATAAGGGCAGACACTGCCTCAGTGTGAAGACTGTGGAATGGCTGTGGCTTCTTCCTAACCCTGCTAACGTCAGATCATGTAATGTTTTCTGCTGGCAGGAACTGCAGGCTCTGCACAGTGCTGTAATGTCTCTGCAGCTTCTTGTAACTGTATTTTTGCTGAGAAGCCAGAGAGACCAGATGTTACACCAGGAATACAGAAATCCACATCTGAAGCAAATTACAGAATCACAGAATCATTTTGGTTGGAAGACACCTTTAAAATCATCAAGTCCAACTGCTAACCCAGCACTGCCAGGTCACCTCAAAGCCATGTCCCTCAGCACCACAACTATATGTCTTTGTCAAACACTGCCAGGGATGGCAATTCCACCATTTCCCTGGGAGCCTGTTCCGATGCTTTACAACCCTTTCTGTAGAGAAAGTTTTCCCAATATCCAGACTAAACCTCCCCTGGTGCAACTTGAGGCAGTTTCCTCTTGTCATGTCGCTTGTTACTTGGGAGAAGAGACTGACCCCCACCTCGCTACAGCCTCCTTTCAGGTAGTTGTAGAGTGTGATATGGTCTCCCCTGAGCCTCCTTTTCTCCAGGCTAAATAACTTCAGTAGCCTCAGCCGCTCCTCGTGAGTTGTGTGCTAGACCATCCAACAGCTTCATTGCCCTTCTCTGGACGTGCTCCAGCAGCTCAGTGTCCTTCTGGTGAGGGGCCCAAAACTGGACACAGAATTCAAGGAGTGGCCTCACCAGTGCTGAGTACAGGGCGACAATCACCGATACACTGCTGGCTCTGTTGCAGGGATTTATTGTGGCCCAAGTGCAGAATCTGGTACTTGGCCTTGTTGGATCTTATACTATTGGCCTTGGCCCCTTATCAATCCAGCCTGTCCAGATCCCTCTGCAGAGCCTCCCTACCCTCCAGCAGATCGACACTCCCACTTAACTTGTTATCTTCTGCAAACTTACTGAAGATGTACTCCATCCCCTCATCCAGATCACTGAAGAAGATGTTAAAGACAACAGGCCCCAACACTGAGCCCTGCGGAACACCACTTGTGACCAGACACCAACTGGATTTAACTCCATTCACCACCACGCTTTGGACCTGGTCATCCAGCCAGTTTTTTACCCAAGGAAGAGTACACCCATCCAAGCCATGAGCAGACAGTTTCTCCATGAGAAAGCTGTGGGAAACAGTGTTAAAAAGCTTTACTAAAGTCTAGGTAGACCACAGCCACAGCTCTTCCCTCGTCCACTAAGTGGGTCACTGTCCTGGGTCCAGCATGGTGGAACCGGGCGCTCTTCTG
>NW_010425145.1:14643-22931 GCF_000710305.1 Buceros rhinoceros silvestris
AATTGGGTCACCTTGTCACAGAAGGAGATCAGGCTAGTCAAGCAGGACCTTACTTTCACAAAGGCTGACTAGGTCTGATCACCTAGTTGTCCTGTATGTGCCTCACGATGGCGCTTAAGGTGATCTGCTCCATAACCTTCCGCACCACCAAGGTCAGACTGACAGGCCTGTAGTTCCCTGGATCCTCCTTCTGGCCCTTCTTGTAGATGTGCGTCACATTGGCTAACCTCCACTCATCTGGGACCTCCCTGGTTATCCAGGACTGCTGACAAATGATGGAAAGTGTCTTTGTGAGCACTTCTGCCAGTTCCACCCCTGGGTGGATCCCAACCAGCCCTGCAGACTCTTGCATGTCTAAGTGGTGTAAAATGGTCACTGACCATTTCCTTATGGATTATGGGGACTTCTTTCCGCTCCCCATCTCTGTCTTCCCGTTCAGGGGGCTGGATACGCCAAGAACAACTGGTCTTACTTTTAAAGACTGAGGCAAAGGCAGCACTCAGTACCTCAGCCTTCTCATCCTTGGTCACTATGTTTCTCCTCACATCCAGTAGAGGGTGGAGATTCTTCTTAGCCTTCCCTTTGTTGTTGATGTCTTTATACAAACATTTTTAATCACCTTTTATGGCTGTAGCTGTATTAAATTCTAGTTGAACTTTGGCCTTTCTAACTTCTTTCCGCTCCCCATCTCTGTCTTCCCGTTCAGGGGGCTGGATACGCCAAGAACAACTGGTCTTACTTTTAAAGACTGAGGCAAAGGCAGCACTCAGTACCTCAGCCTTCTCATCCTTGGTCACTATGTTTCTCCTCACATCCAGTAGAGGGTGGAGATTCTTCTTAGCCTTCCCTTTGTTGTTGATGTCTTTATACAAACATTTTTAATCACCTTTTATGGCTGTAGCTGTATTAAATTCTAGTTGAACTTTGGCCTTTCTAATTTTCTCCCTGCACAGCCTCACAAAATCCTGGTAGTCTTCCTGAGTATCCTACCCCATCTTCCAAAGGCCATAGACTTTCCTTTTCTTCCTGAGTCCCAGCCAAAGCCCTCTGTTCAGCCAGGCCGGTCTTCTGTCACGCTGGCTCATCTTACAGTACACCAGGACAGCTTGTTGTTGTGCCTTAAAAATTTCCCTCTTAAGGATTGTCCAGCCTTCCTGGAGTCCTTTGCCCTTCTGGGCTGCGTCCCAAGGCTCTCTGTCAACCAGTCTCCTAAACAGGCCAAAGTCCAGAAGTCTAAGGTCATCCAGCCCCTCTGGCCCCTCTCTTTACTTCTTCAAGAGTTGAAAACTCTACCATCTCACGATCACTGCGCCCAAGATGGCATCCAACCTTCACATCACCCACAAGTCCTTCTCTGTTCATGAACAACAGTTCTGGGAAGGTTCCATCTCTAGTTGGCTCACTCACCAGCTGTGCCAGGAAGTTGTCTTCCACACAATCCAGGAACCTCCTGGACTGTATTCTCTCTGCTGTGTTGTATTTCCAGCAGACATCTGCTAAATTGAAGTCCCCCACAAGAACAAGTGGCTGTGATTGTGGGACTTCTCCCAGCTGCTTATAGACTATTTCATCTATCTCCTCATTCTGGTTGGGTCATCTTTAACACCTGTAACATACTCCCACCATGATGTCTGCCTTTCTGGCCTCCCCCCTGATTCTTGCCCATCAGCAACTCAACCCTATCGTCACCATCATTATGCTTAAGACAATCAAAACACTCCCTAACACACAGGCCCACTCCGCCACCTCTCCTTCCTGGCCTGCCCCTTCTGAAGAGTCTATAGCCATCCAACGCAGCACTCCAATTGAGTGAATCATCCCACTGTGTCTCCATGATGGCAACTACATCATAGTTTTTCCTGCTGTACAATGACTTCAAGCTCCTCCTGCCTGTTGCCCACGTTATGTGCATTGGTGTAGATGCACTTCACTTAGACTACTGATCCCATCACCTTTTTGGTGGGAGGAGGCCTAATTCCTACCTGACCATTCTCAGGTGCTTCCTTCTTTTCTAGCTCAGCAGTATCTCGTGTCTTTGCTTGGCACTCTGTCCCCTGCCTCCACTGGTGTGGCAGACCTAAGGACATTGATGTGCTGACCCCAGGCTTATCTCCAGCGAGCCTGGTTTTATCCTTTCCGCCTTCAAATGTAGTTTAAATCTCTTTTGATGAGCTGTGCCAACTTCTGTGCCAAGATCCTTTTCTCCCTTTGAGTCAGGTGTACCCTGTCTGTCCCCAGCAGGCCTGGTGTCCTGTAAATGGACTCGTGATCAAAAAAACCCAATGTCCTGCTGGTGGCACTAGACTTGGAGTCAGGTATTGATCTGGTGGGTCTTCCCGCATTAATCTCTGCAACTGGAGGGGTAGAGGAGAACACTACTTGTGCTCCTGATCTCTTGACCAGTTGTCCCAAGGCTCTGAAGTCTCTCTTGATTGCCCTCAGACTTCTCGGTGTGGGTTCATCAGTGCCTACCTGACAAGTCAGTCACGGGTAATAGTCTGATGGCCGTACCAGGGTAGGAAGCTTTCTCGCTACATTCTTAACCTGAGCCCCGGGGAGGCAGCAGACTTTCATAAGAAATGGGTCAGCTCTGTGTATCGGGCCTTCTGGTCCCTTCGGAAGGGAGTCACCGATGGCAATGTCCCGTTCCATTTTTCCTTGTGGAAGTGGTTTTGATGCCGCGCTTGGGCTGACTTAACCTCAGCCACACTTCTAAGCTAGACAAATTGTCGTCCTCGTTGTTGATCGGTTCCATTTGCAGGGCCTCGTACCTGTTGTACAAAGGCACCTGGGAAGGTGGGGGTGTTGCTGGGGTGACATGACTGCTGTGCCGGGCAGGAACTTGTCACCATTGCCCACCATCAATTGTACCACATACACTGGAGAAAATTCACAAATTTGCTTGACAAACTCTAAAATAATTACATGATGTAACAGACTTTTTGAAGGCATAAGATATTAAACATGTACTTGTTAACTTTTTGATACAGAAAATTACAGCATATGAATAACCTTCATGCTGATTCACAAGCTGCTAGATGTATGACAACAGCAGCAGCATAGATATTGGATGGAAAAAGCTTACAGATGTAGGTTATTCAATAAAGCTTCTGCTGGAGCAGAATTAAATTAGTATATAGTGACATTTTCACATTAGAAGAGAAAGTCAGGTAAAACCAGCCAAGTCAAGCAAGACAGGTAATATCTGCAGAAAACCTGATGCTGCCCTTTGGGCATTCAGCCGAGTGTCTGTGAGCTGTAGCTGTTCATCATAATCCTAAAGTCACTAAAGGAAAATTAGTCTTTGCGGTATTAGATCATAATGTATTTTCTTATCTGAATGTAGATAAACACATACTTTTGATTAGTAAAATAAATGAAACTGGAAAAAATATTAAAGAAATGTCATAATGGCAACAATCTTTAGCAGTTATGTGATTAAACCTGCAAAAACCTGCCTATTAGCTGAAGAAAGAAGCACGGTGCCTGTGTGAGCCATCACCCGTGGAGAGCAGGAGTGACCCTACCCAAGTCTAAAGTACACGGCACGAGACTGCCAGCAGCGGGAGTTGAATGAGGCCGCAGTGCCTTTAACTGCAGTGGATGTGACCGGTCTGAGGTTCTGCAGAGAGCGAGCGCTCATTTCTTACTCTGCTAGGGAGGGGGAGGTACGTGCTTCCCAGGCACTGCTATGCAGGCGATGTTGGTGAGGTGTAAGGATTGCTGAGGACCGTGCCTCACTCCGTCTGTGCTAATGGAACAGCTCCGACGTTAATGAATTATTACCCTGCACACATTACCACCAAATACGCCGGCAGCTGTTCAAAAACTCACATCCAGTCTGTAATATTCTGCCAAAAGGGGAGAAAGAGATTGGATGACTGCCTGACCAAAGGTCATCATTTAAAGGTTTTCAGCCCCAGTGTGTGCAAAACCACACTGCTGTAAAGACAATGCGCTTTCTGAACATTTAATTTTTATTTTTTTTAAAGTTGTATCACTCCCGAGCCTTTAACGGGATTCCTTTCTTTGCAGTCAGTGGGGAGTGGCTGCTGTCCTCATACAGAGCCTCCGTCTGCAGTGGCTTTCCAGACAAAACAGTACACGTACCCATGTACTTTTAGAAGTTAATGTTTGGGATAACCTCTAACTGGAAACTGGGATGATTTCATTCCTTATGTTCTTAACCAGTTCTGCAGTCCCCAGTCTTTGAAATGAGTTAAGTACACCGAGAGCCCCACAAGTCTGACTGCATGGAAGTTGTGGGTTTGTCACACCTTTAACGTACCATCAGTTGTCTACATTTACATTGAGACACTCAGTCTCACACCGAGTCTTCCTCAAACATCGCGAGGCTCTCTGCATACACCCCTAACTCACTGCACAAAAAGGAGAGGTAGGAAAATAAAGTTGCAACTCTTGAAACAAATGGATCTACAGTTTCCTTTTGCTTCTCAAAGCACATTCAGAGTCTGTGAAGTCCATGAGGTTACTCACAAACTTCAATTACTTTATTTGTGGGGCATGGAGTGCTCAGCCCTGTCTAGGAAAATGTGGACTTCAATGACATTGCCACATGAGCGAAGTTCCTTCTTTGTGTCTAGGCCCTATCTTCAGATTACATCAGATAATCCCTTAAGGAGCTGTTCTGTCATTCAGCCAAAGGCTTGCTGATGCAAATTTTATTTGGAATTTTGTCTGATACCTGCTACCTCAGCCAGATTACAAGGTATGGCTTGGTATGGCTTGCTACAGGTTTCCAGACATTAGTCCAATGCAAAAATTCCCAGTATAAAAGCCTTTTACAGTAGGAGCACAGGGAATTCCTAAAATATATATTTTTGGAACTGTTGCTCTGGGATCTCAAACATAATTTTACTTTGTAGGAAATAACAATGAGCTCAATGTGCTGGGGACTAACAGAAGAGAGGAGAGCAGACTTTTAAAGCACTTCATTGTCCTCAGGAGATCTTTTAAGGGCACCTACTGTGTGAGGCAAAAGTTGGTTTCCACCTGGTTCTTTGAATAATTTACTCTTAAAATGTCTGAAACATCCTTTATAAAGGGAGCATGTGTGAGACCACATTAATGCACAGTTCAAACCACTGTCACCAGACTGTCCACTACTGTATCTTCAGGTGTGGTGCATGCAAGGCCGGTCCCTGTTCGTGACGCGTTAGTCCCTCCTGGGTATGTCAAGACTAAAGGTAGCACTCTGCTCTTGCCTGGCTACACACAGAGGGAGGCAAATGCTCAGACCCAAGAATGACATCCAGGAGGAGAAGCTATCTTGAACTGTTAACACTTCTCGTCATGCTGAGGACACACTCTTTGCTTGTTTTGTTCCAGGATCTCTCTACAAGCAGGCAGCAGGACAATACAGATTGGCTTTTGAGTCCAGACCAAATCTTGTTACCTGCAATCCCAGGCAGATCTGCAGTTTAATCTGGATAAAGATTACATAGCAATTTACAAACGGCAGCATTCAGCTGCCTGTAATTGATGTGTTTTTATTTCTACTATTAATAAATTATGTAAGAAATAATTGTTCTTTTTGTGATCTGTTTCTTTCCATGTGTCCTTCTGCAATGAGTCACTTTAAAAAAAAAAACCTGTTCTTCAAATCCTCTCTTGCTGGATTTTTCTGTGGCAGTAGCAATGACTTCCCACAGAGATGAGGTTCACGTACAGAACACTACCATCCAGGCCACGTGTGCTCGTAGCACACCGTCATTTTTAAGACTTAATTTCAGGACATGCTGAAGTACAAAGGGGTGATATTACAGTTACAGTTTTCAGTCCAAACGAGTGGTAACATTCTCCTGGAATGTGTTCGGGATGATTTATTACCTAGTTAGCGGTACCTAGTACAACATACTTAAAATAGAAGCTTGCTCATATTATACTGGGTGAAGAAATCTGACTGAAGACTGGCAAACAAATTGCTTTTAAAAAGGGCTGGTGGCTCAAGTAAAACTAATGAACAGCCTGAGAAAGTTAATTGCACGCTACTTACTAACTTATTATTAGCAGTTCCTTGGGTCTCAAGTTGAAAATTGCTGCATCTGACAAACATCAAGTCTTAAGCCAGGCAACTCCAGCACAACCTCAAGACTATAGAAATTTGGACAGGTCCAACGAACTGCTGCTGGGCGGGTGGCAGAGGTAGGGCAGTGGTGAAACCCAGTGTGCTATTTCGAGGATGGAAGTACACATCTGGAGGGTTACAGGGCTGATAATTACTGTCGCTGTCCTTTCCTATAGCAAAACCCGAGGAGTCTTCAGAGAGCTCTGCCCAAAATAGAAACAACAGAGGTGAAAATGCCTTTTGGTCACTGCCCTGTTCCACACAAAGAATGTCTTCATTTTAAGCACTCTACAGGGAATGTTTCTTCTTTCTGCCTCACTTATCCCATCTGTGTTGTTTGCTCATTAATTTAAGGGAAGCCGAAGGGACATTTTCACTACCCTTCTGTCCTTGCTATCTTGTCCTCTTTGTTGCCCCAGGGCATGGCTGTTAGCAACAGGATGGAACCACCACCAAGCCCTTGGCTTCCCAAGAAATATTTTCAGCAAAGTGCCAAGAGTGGACAATGTGCATATTTTTGTCCTTCTCCTCTCCACTGCTGCAGGGATTTGTACGGGTGCTGCTCTGCTCTGCCCCAGATAGCCTGGTGCACCCGCTCTGTGCTGAGGGCAGATCCTTAAGTGCACCAGTATCTGCACCTCGCTCAGGCAACCCTGCTCTGCTGGGCTGTGCTGTGGGCTGCTGCCTGGCCACCCTCCCTCACCCCAGGGCCACCCTGCCAAAGAGGACTAGGGAGTAACAAAGGCTGCAGCATCAGGGCTTTTCCTTTGGAGTGCAGTTTTGTCTCACTGTCAACACAGTACATGTGGCTGCTTAAAGTCTTACTATTAGGCACAACTCTGCTTCCCATTTGCCCCTTACACTAGCGGGGCTGCTCTTCTGGTCACCCCTCCAAACACACTCAAGCACTGTGATAGCAATCACCAGCCAGGCTGACAGTGACTGGGATCATCTTCCTGGTATTATCCATACAGGGACACATTTTGCTGCTTTTCAGGTATGTTATTAGGAACACATCTTGCGAAAACACGGGCTTCTGCTAAGCATCACCGTACTAAAAGGTGCATTAAGGGAGAGCTTTTTATTCACAAAAAATACCCCAGCTTTTACTGAAGCAGAGTTTTGTGCTGGGTTTGTGTCTGGTGGGGTTTTGGTAGTGGCAGAGGGGGCTACTCCTGCGGCTCTGGTAAGAAGCTTCAGGAAGCTCTCCCAGCTCCAAGCTGGACCTATCTTTGCCCAAAGCTGAGCCAGTCAGTATCTCTTGATAACATATTCAAGGGGAGAAACCTGTTGGGCAAGTTCCTTTCGTTTTGTGGAAGAGTAGGACTAGAGAGACACAGCCAC
The DNA here is from genome assembly GCF_000710305.1 of Buceros rhinoceros silvestris. Lineage (NCBI taxonomy): Eukaryota > Metazoa > Chordata > Aves > Bucerotiformes > Bucerotidae > Buceros > Buceros rhinoceros. The sequence goes on from NW_010425145.1 coordinate 22,076, forward strand.
GTGGACAGCAAGGTCAGTGAGAAAGGAGTGGGGCAGGCACGCTGGAGCAGCCATTCCCCTTTGGCCTGTGATGAGATGGCAGGCTGAGCCCTTGCAGCCCTTAGAGATCAGTGGAGGAGAAAAATCCCATCTGCAGCCCACAGAAGACCCCTCAGTGGAGCAGGTGACTGATCCCAAAGGAGGCTGACTCTGAGGGAAGGCCACGCTGGAGCCTTCCCTAGGTGGGAGAACTGCAGCCTGCAAAAGAGACCCATGCTAGTTGGGTAAGTTCATGGAGGACTGTCTCCTGTGGGAGAGATGCCACGTGGCAGCAGAGGAGGACTGGGAGTGGTTTTATGCCTGAGGAGGAAGGGGCGGCAGAAACAACAGGAGATGGACTGTCCACAACACCCGCTCCCTGTACCCCTGTGGGTTGGGAGGTAGAGAACTGGGAGCAGAGCTGGGCCCAGGGAGAGGAAGGAGTTGCTGGAAGATGTTTTTAAGATCCGGTTGTACAGCTCACTGTCCTACTCTGATTCAGTTGGTAAGTTGGAGGTGGTTGTGCTGTTTAAATTGATTTTGTTTCCCCAAGTCAAGTCTGTTTTTTTGCCCGTGATCACAACTGGTAGTAAGTGAGCCCTCCCTGTCCTTTGTCTTGTCCCTGAGGCCTTTTGTTGTCTTTTCTCCTCCCCATCCCTCCGGAGGGGGGTAGGAGCAAGCCAGCAGGTGCAGGGTGTTTTGTGATGGCTTAAACCACAAGAGGTGTTTTTCTGCATCCTAGCTTTACCGTATACCACTAAAAACATGCATGTCAAAACCTGACACACAGGTTTTATGTGTTCCCCCTGCACCCCCATAAAACCTACAGGTGGTAATG
>NW_010425146.1:0-13847 GCF_000710305.1 Buceros rhinoceros silvestris
GCCCTTCATAAATCCATGTTGACTAGGCCTGATCACCTGACTATCCTTCACATGCTGCATGATGATACTTAGGATGAAAAAGTTTGTGAAAGACTGCCTCTCCTGGCTGGGACCCCATGCTGGAGTGGAGGAATAGTGTTAGGAGGAAGGAGCGGCAGAGACAGTGCATCGTGGACAGACTGAAATTAATTTGGATGTATTCATAAATTATTTCAGAGCTAATTTATTATCTCCAACAAAGTGCAGAAGACACACAACATAACCTCAGAAAACTTTCAAAACAATATTCTTCTTTACTATCACAGACACCATCTGAAAACAACTCACATAAAATATTTGAGATGACTTATTAAAGATAGTATCTTGAATTCAGAAGTGCAGCTTAGGCTGAATACAGTTTTGCATTAGACCCACATGCATATTTCTTTCTCCTTTGTGTGTGATGTACCATTTTTTTAATGAAATCTTAAATGAAGTACAGATTCGTACACCCCATTTGTGTGGGCTTTAATTGTAAATATCAATTTGTTATTTCCTGTAAAGGCAGCAAAGCACTTTATTTAGCCATAAAAAGCAGTCAGTATCCTGGAGGAAAGCTGTTCAAAGGGACCTCAACAGACTAGAGAGTGGATAGAAACACCATAAAGTTCAAGGAAAGGAAATGAGAAGTCTTACACCTGGTATAAAATAAGGCAGCAACAAGACAGGACAGAACAGAAGGCAGTTTTGTAGCAAAGGACTCAGATTCCTGGTGGACATCGTGTTAAACATCAGCTGGCAGTGCACCCATGCAGGGTGAGGATAAACCACATATGGGACTGCATTAATAAAAAGACTGCAGACTGGATGATGGGGTTACTCAACTCTATCCGGTGTGTGTGAGACCAAATCTAAAATTCTGTGTCGAGTTTGGGGCTTTGCAGTACAAAAATATATTGGAAGACTGGAGAAAAATTCCAAGGAGGGCTGCCAAGATGATTTGGAGGCTGAAACACCAGAGGAATAAGGCAAGGTTGAGAGAATAGTTTGTTCAGCCTGAAGGAGAAGATGCTCAGCATGGAATTATTTTTGATGTTCAATTACCTAATGGCTGGGTATGGAGAAAAGAGACTCAGGCTTTTCTTAAAGATGAACAACATGAGGAGAAGAGACAGTGGAGAGAAGTTTCATTTAGAGAAATTCAGTCAGTAGAACTGTCACCTTAGATTTCTGGAGGGAAGACTTTGGCCTATTTAGGAGACAGGTTGGCAGAGTCCTCAGGGAGGCGGTCCTGAAGGCTGGATGTTCTTTAAGAGAGAAATCTTTAAGGTTCAAGAACAAGCTGTCCCAGTGTGCTGTAAGACAAGCCAATGCAGAAAGTCATCCTGGCTAAACAGAGAGCTTTGACTAGAACACAGGAAGAAAAGGACAGTCTATGGCCTATAGAAGAAGGAACAGGTCACTCAGGAAGATTTCATGAGGCTGTGCAGGGAGAAAACTAGAGAGGACAAAGCCCAACTAGAACTTAATCTGGGCACAGCCATAAAAGACAATAAAAGATACTTCTATAAACACATTAACAGCAAAAGGAGGGCTGAGGGGAATCTTCATCCTTTACTGGATGTAGCGAGAAACATAGTGACCAACGATGAAGAAAAGGCTGAGGTACTGAATGCGTTCCTTGCCTCAGTCTTCAATAGTAAGACCAGTTCTCTGAATGCCCAGCCTCTTGAACTGGAAAACAGGGACAGGGAGTCGAATGAAACCCCTGTAATCCAACAGGAAATGGTCAGTGACCTATTGCACTGCTTAGATGTGCACAAGTCTAGGGGCCAGATGGGACGCAAGCAAGGGTACTGAGGAAGCTGGTGGAAGTGCTCCCCAAGCCACTTTCCATCATCTATCAGCAGTCCTGTCTAACCAGGGAGGTACCAGTCAACTGGAGGTTGGCAAATGTGACACACATTTGCAAGAAGACATGGAAGGAGGATCCAGGGAACTACAGGCCCATCAGTATTTCCTCAATGCCAGGGAATGTTAGGGAGCAGATCATCTTGAGTGACATCACACAGCACGTACAGGAGAACCAGGTGATCGGGCCCAGTCATCATGGCTTTATGAAAAGCAGGTCCTGTTTGTCTAATCTGATCTCCTTCTATGATAAGGTGACCCTCTGAGTGAATGAGGGAAGAGCTATGGAAATTTTCTACCTAGACTTCAGTAAAGCCTTTTGCACCATTTCCTGCAGCGTTGTCTGGGAGAACCTGGCTGCTCATGGCTTGGATGGGCATACTCTTCTCTGGGTAAAACAGTGGCTGAATGACCAGGCCCAAAGACTGGTGGTAAATGGACTTAAATCCAGTAGGGGGCTTGTCACAAGTGGTGTTCCCCAGGGCTCTGTACCGGTGCCTGTTCTCTTCAATATCTTTACCAATGATCTGGATCAGGGGATCATCAGTATCTTACTGAGGGCAGCCTCAGTAAATTTGCAGATGACACCAAGTTAGGTGGGTGTGTTGACCTGCTTTCTGGGTAAAACAGTGGCTGAATGACCAGGCCCAAAGACTGGTGGTAAATGGACTTAAATCCAGTAGGGGGCTTGTCACAAGTGGTGTTCCCCAGGGCTCTGTACCGGTGCCTGTTCTCTTCAATATCTTTACCAATGATCTGGATCAGGGGATCATCAGTATCTTACTGAGGGCAGCCTCAGTAAATTTGCAGATGACACCAAGTTAGGTGGGTGTGTTGACCTGCTTGAAGATCAGGAGACTCTACAGAGGGATCTGGACAGGTTGGATTGATGTGCTGAGGCCAGTGGGCTGAGGATCAACAAGGCAAAGTGCTGGGTCCTGCACTTGGGCCACAATATCCCCATGAAATGCTACAGGCTTGGGGAAGGGTGGCTGGAAAACTGCACAGCAGAGAAGGACCCGGGGATATTGTATCAGAAATAGTATGACCACCAGGAGGAGGGAAGTGATTGTCCCCCTATACTGGGCACTAGTGAGGCCACATCTTGAGTATTGTGTTCAGTTCAAGAAGGAAGTTGAGGTGCTAGAGCGTGTCCAAAGAAGGGCAACAAGGCTACTGAAGGGTTCAGAGCACAAGTCTTATGAGGAGCGGCTGAAGGAACTTGGGTTGTTTAGTCTGGAGAAAAGGAGGCTCAGGGGTGACCTTGTTGCTCTCTACAACTACCTGCAAGGAAGTTATGGTGAAGTGGGGATCAGTCTGTTCTTTCAAGTAACAAGTGACAGGAGAAGACGAATTTGAGAAGTCCTCAGATTGCACCAGGGGAGGTTTAGGTTGGATATTATGAAAAATTTCTTCCCTGAAAGGGTTGTCAAGCATTGGAACTGGCTTTCCAGCATAATGGTGGAGTCACTACCCTTAGAGGTATTTAAAAGATGTGTGGATGTGTTGCTTAGTGACAAAGCTTAGTGGTGAACTGGCAGTGCTGGTTTAAGAGTTGGACTTGATGATCTTAAAGGTCTCTTCCAATCAAAATGATTGTGTGATTCTGTAATATGTGCAACATGTGGTATGTAACTAAACCCGGGGTAAATATTGCATTGATATATTAAGTTATATCATATCATAGTTACCTTATGATATCTACTCAGTATTCTATCAATCCCAACTGTACTCAAGCATCTGACCTCCACCTAGCTTTAAATACATACACAGGCAGTAAAATAATCAATTTACAGTAGACGTTTCACTAGACTGAAGCGCCTTGAGCTACTATTTCCTTTTAAAAGGCCAACAGTGGTTACAGATTTCTAGCGTTCGGGACTCCATAATGCATAAGGCAGTGGGCACTGTTTATACGAACCAGGAATATCTGGATTTTTTTGTTTGTCACTTATCTATCAAAAACATGAAAAACAGCATGTAAAAAATAACACGGCTTCACAGTGGTAATGCTGGAAGTGATCCAGAAAAAGATTTCAATTTTGAAGTGTTATTCCTACTTGATTTAATTTAAATATTTATGATCTGGGGAAGATACGTGCTAGCTGAAATTATCTGAAGGCATGTTGTTACACACAAAGTCATGTTATAGGCCATAGTCTCATTAATAATGCAGTTAAATTGTGGGGTTTTCTAGTATCTATGCCTTTTCTTTAATATGATTATCCTCCCAGTGTCCCTCTGGGTCCTAAGGTTGATGTTTCAGCACTTCTCAAGAAGGATGGGAGACAGGAGGTCACAATTACTTGTCAGCATCTGCAGTTCTCTGCCAAGAGAAATGTGACATTAATGTTTTCTTTATCCTCAGGCTTGGGCTCTGCTTGGTGCTGTATTTATAGGTTTCCCTGTCACATCCTACTTTCTTCCCCCCAAGTGCCCACTGCAGCCTGGCAGTGGCCCCCAGCCCTAGGCACAGGAAGAGCTATAGTTTGTCAGGAAGTGACTGTTGGGATGTGTGCATGTGTGTGTGTGTCACTCCCTTCCCAGAAGAGCCATCCCTAGAGCTGAAGCTGGAGCAGGGGAAGCAGCAGTAACTGGTCCTGTCAACAGCCAGCTCAGGCTGGGTAATTCTCAATTTATGTGCCTGCTGAGAGGTTGTATGAAGTCTATGTGTGCTGGATACTGTAGCAATCACGTACATGGATATAACACCATATAAATATATGACCTGAAAGATGAAACAAAGAATGACTTATAATTGTGCACTAGGAAAATTAATAAAAATCCTGGAACACGGAATTATAAATAAACAACGCTGTTGACAAATTAGAAGAATGGTTTGAATAAACTTCAAGAGAGGGAAGTACAAAATGCTTTATCTCGGTAGGAATACTCATAAGTGTATATATTCAAAATGGTAAACAATGGGCTAGATTGAATTTGACTGCAGCATGTGACAGTAGAGTTGGAGTGGATCACAAAAGAAATGCATTTATCTCAAAGAATAAGGTGAAAGTGGCCTCAAGTAACTGAGTATTCTATCTTTCTTTCATTATAAAGACTGTTCTGTGTCATCCTTGACCATTGTTTGACTAGATTGTTCTCAAACACCTTGAGAAATAAAGGATCTCTAGGCTTTCTAAATAATCTGTTTTAATGCTTCACTACTTTTTGCATTTAGTTTGGGGTTTTTGTTTGTCTGGTTTTTTGTTTTTTTGGTGGTTTATCTAATGTTTGAACTTTTTCTTTGCTGTAATTTAATCCCATTTTTCCTTTTCTATTATGCACATGGAGAACACTAATTTCTTTTTTTTTACAACATTTTACCAACGTATAGATATTTAGCATGTTTTTCCTCCTATACTTGCAAGTCTTTTTTCTACAAGTCAGGGATTCAGTTTTTCTGATCTTTTTCAGCTACTAAAGCTTACCTTGGGATCACTGTGACGTTTCTATGAGGAAACTAGAGGCTAACAAAATTGTCATTAATTGGGTTATGCTAGGACTTCGCCATTGAGGCATCTCAGGGTGATTCTGCAACGGACTCTTGCAGAGATTTTGCTAACTCCCATCTATAAGCTCCCACAGGATGCCCTGTCCCAGCTTTGCGAGGTAAACAGTACATATTTTGCCACTCCTCACTGTAGGAAGGGATGAGATGTGGCTGACTGAAGGCAAATTGGTGTTATAACAAAGCATTGCATAATTCTGGGACTTAGGGGAAAAGAAAAAAAAAGACCTGTCAACTGAGGAGGTCACAGACCTTACCACTGGAACACAACAATCTCTGATACTAAATTACTAAACCCTGTCTGTCTTTGAGATGGTCTGACTAGTCTTTGTCCAGGAAATTCCCAAGCACAGTTTTAGGGCTAACTTAAGCCAGGTACCATTCCCAACAGGCAATCTGGATATAGCAACCCTGTTATGAAGCCTTAGGGATTTAAACAGTGAGGGTATCTCGACCATTACTGATTCACCTCAGGGTCATGCAATAAGCTCTGCTTCTCTTTAGTCAAATAACACAGACACATTTGTAATGCAGTTTTTCTTGTTTACCCTGCCCACGTATGGGCACCACACTTCAAAAAGCATGTTTGGTAAGTTAGAGCAGAAAACTAGAGAATGCATTCTACACAAAATCTTGAAAGAGAGTATTATTTGACACAAAGCAAAAAAAGATTTCAGAAGTTTACCATAACAGTATTCAGATACACGAAAGACTGTAGCAAAGGAGCAAATAAATACTTACTTCCTACACCCTGAACAAGACAAGAAATAATAGGTGTATTTTGCAGCAAGAAAAATTAAGCCTGGGCATAAAGAAAGGCCTCATGATGGGGAGATAGCTAAGCTTCCAAATGGGATACCTACACAGTCTATGGAAATAGGATAGCTAAAGATTTGTAGGTATAGATTAGAAAACACATTCCTCTGGTTCAGTTTACGTAGAGTTAGAATCATAGACTCACAGAATATCCTAAGTTGGAAGGCACCCACAGGAATCATCAGGTCCAACTGCTGACTCTAAACAGGCATCCTAAAGTTTAACTATGTATCTAAGAACATTGTCCAAACACTTCTTAAACACAGAGAGACCACTTCCCTGGGGAACTTGATGTAGTCTTTGACCACCCTCTCAGTGAAGGACTTTTACCCAATATGCAATTTGAATTTCCCCTGGGGCAGCTTTTAGACCATTTCCTTGTGTTCTGTGAGCAGACACCAGAGAAGAGATCAGTATGCCCTTTACTACCACAACTGTGAAAGTGATACTAGGGAAGATGCCAACACCCTGATGCATTGCATGAGAGATTGCTGTTCGGATGCACCTACAACAATACTGGTGATCATGCTAACAACTCAGTGCTATGCCATTCCAATACTTGAGCTTGTGCTCTGGATCTGATATTATTGTAGTGCAGATTTAAACCTAATTGGGATGATCAGGTTGTATTGGTGCTGGTAAACTAGTCTTAGGGTGGAAGTCCAAAGACAAGAACAAAGTGGTTTGTTGGTAGCTGAAATGTGTAAACACAAGAAAGAAGGTATGGTGGATTGGGTAAACCTATAGATAATATTGCCAAGGGTGGAACAGAAAAAGAAATGGTAAGCAAGGTCCAAGTCAGGAAAGAACTTGAAAACCTGGAACAGAAACAAACTAAATGCAAGTAAAAGATTAATTTGGTGAAAGTTTCAGGGTTGGTTTGGAGATAAAATTATGTCTTAGATTGTTGTGTAGGTGGCAGTGTAGACTAGCGAGTCTTAAAATTGTGAAAAGGTGCCTTGGTTTATATGTGTCCCTACATGAAAAAATTACTTTAAATCATTCTTCCTTCCCTCTTTTTTCACCATGGAGAGCAACATGTCACTATCGGGTGTTAAACTAAAAAAAAAAAAAAAAGGGAAAGTGGATTTTTCTCAGCTTCCTGCAAAACTAAATATACACCCACATTTTAAGGAGATGACTAATCCTGAAAATATTTAAGCCATAGCAATAGCATAGCATAGTGTTAACCTACTTAAGGTTTTCATCTGAAAACCAGGGATTTTAATGAAAATTCTTAAATAAAAAATAAAGGGAAGATTTTACCATTCAGAACAAATACATACATCTGATTTTCCTTGCCTAAAATGTTTGTACTGACTTTGCAGAGTCACTGAAGCAAGTTATAAATGATGTATGAAATGAAAGCTTACTGCCCAATGTCCAGAGAATAGACACCACTTTTCAATCACTGCTGCCATAAGCTTTATAATTTACTCTACTATTGGTTTTTTAGTTTTCGTTTGTTTTTCTCTATTCTGAAGTGGAACCACAAAACATCACTGAGAATAGTCTGAAATAACATACAATTAATTAATTTTTAATGGCTGCTCAAATTTGAGTTCTTACATATTTTTTTCCATTATTTTTCTAAGGACCTGCAGAGCTAGATCTGTTTTAAACCATTTCTTATTTTTCTGTGACTAAGAGAGGTTACAATTAATCATACGCATACTTCTTCCATGTTCATTAAAAATTATGGGTATCATTTGACTCTCATAAAAATGTCGGAAAATGGAAGCTCTAGAAGGTATCATGAAATAACTTTGTAAATTCATTTTTAATACCAAAATAAATTATTTTAAGTGCAAAGGATGGAACAGAAGTCTTTATCAGAGGTTTTGACCTAGGGATAACAGAAGTGCACCCTTTTTGGTCAAGAGTGATCTTAAATTTTCATTTTTTAATAACATTAAGAACGTGGTTAAATGCTAAAAAAAGCTTATATTGCACAAGTCTTTACACATGCTGCTGAAGTACAGCCATAATAAGCTTATATAATGCAGCATAAGCTGCACTGTGTCAGAATACTGACTTTCACATATCTTCTGCAAGGCTGAAATATCTGCACAAAAGCCAGTCAGAGGTCAGTTAAGACCTCTATGTTCTTTCTCATCCAGTTTAATTACAATATATCCATTAATGTAAAGTATGAAAATAATAGGTAGTTATGAAGTCGATGGCTTACAGAAGCATTATGATACGAACATTTTAAAGGCAAAATGTCAGAATACTTGTGGCATTTCTTTTGTAAGTTGTTGTATGTTGTTACTATGTTATATGTTGTTATTTTTGTAAAATGCTGCTATACTGTATTGTTGGATTTTCTCAGTTAAATGAGAGCAAATCCAAAGTAAATCCACTCAAAATGAGACATTTATAACAGGATTTGGCCTGTTGTATGGCATTTGTTGCAGCTGAATCTAATCCTAGCAAGTTATGCTAAATATCTACCACATATAGCTGTAATTCTACCACTGGATTATTTTAGCATTTGATTCCTTTTTCTTTTTTTTTTTTTTCTTTTTTGTTTACTTTGGAACAAAAGAGTTGAGAATATTCGGAATGCAGAAATAAAGTGTCTCCTTCCACCTCTCTTTCGAATGCATTAGTTAACACATATATTATGATTGCTTTGTCACTAGAAGTAGATTAATTATTTTTTTATTTATAATGTAAATTGCTTTCTAATATCAGCACCATTACTCTATATTACAAAATACATAGAAAGCTCACATAATCTTTACCATTTTAGACACTATGTTAAAATAAATTCTGCAATGATGTTCCTCAATATGATGCCAAGCAGGAATTCGAAGGATAGAATTAAATACATCCAAACCTCTTTAATCTATATCCTATAGCGAACCACCATAGTCAATATTTAATTCCTAAATGCAGTGTAGGAAAAAAGAAACCCAGTCAAACAGAAAATGTTCTAGTTGCAGAATGCTTTCTAGAAATGTCTGTTTCTAGACTACACAAGGATGCTTCATGCTAATTTCAGAACCTCAGTAAGGTGTCTAGGTAGAGGCAGAATGGATTCAGAACTTTCCTGATTTTTTGGTTGATAAATTACTTTAAGCACCATTGTGTCTCTCTTTTATAATAGATAAAGCTAGGCTCTCTGTGGGAGCAAGGCTTTTTGCAGATGTTTTTGGTCTGAGAGGAAACTGTACTTTTTTCTTTGTACCTACTAGAAAAGAAAGCTCTTCAAAACTTCAGTGTTTATAATTAATCTAGAATAATAAGGAAACTAACACTAAGCAATGATATGCATGATAAAAGTTGAAAACTAAGTAAGTTGATCATGAATCCAGGTTGTCTGTACTTCTCCTTTCACCATCAACCTCAAAAAAAGAATGTATCTTGATGCTGAAACTGGTCAAAAGACAAGATAATAAGACATTTGATGTACATGGTTTAAATATAGCATGAGAAATATGAGCTTGGTTAAAAAAAATAATAACATTTATCACATCCGTGGAATCAGAAGTGTTAGGCTCCCTATTAGCAAGGAAGGAGAGAAATTGCAAAAATGAGAGCAAAGACCTAAATAAGACCTGTTTCACCAATTTGGGTATTTAGACAAGGCTTAGTATTGGAATACAGAGCAGTAAAGGATAATAAACAGGCATGGGTGGCAGACTAACAAACTTTTTCATTTTTTTCTGCTTTTAAGCCTGGATTTCAACAGGCTTTGTGTACATCAGCGAAGCTCATTATGGATGAGAGGGGAGAAAAAGGAAAAAAGACAATGGACTATCAGGAAAGGGAGAGACTAACAAAGGTTTTAAATAAATATTATCAAAGCCAGAAGGCAACAAACAACCTACAGAGCTGTCCAGATGCCAAAAATGTGCAAATAATTGGGATGGTCCTATCTAAATTGAGTGCCTGGTTCAGTTGTTGAATGTCCCTTTATTAGCTGTTAGGAAATTATATTGCTAAACAACCAAAGAATTGCTACACAATAGCTCATCATTCTGTAAAAAAGTGCAAATGTAATTGAGCATTTTACATAACAAAAACACTCCTGAAAGGAGATAAAATGTAGTCTGTAATTAATTTTTTGTTTATGATACTTGTTCTGCATTCCAATGCTTGATTAACAAAAGAAAATAAAACACTTCCAGAACAGCCATTACGGAAATAGCTGAAGATACAAAAAGAAACAAAAAATAAACAAGGGGTACAGTTTAATACCAGTAATCCTATTTTTTATTTTAAAAAGTGAGCCATATAAGAAAGACAGAAAGATTTCATTGTTAAACATCAGGAGGGCAGTACAAAGTCAAAATGCAGCCAGGTGCGTCAGGGTTCAGTGTAAAAGCTATTAATTTATTTCAGGAATTGTATTTGTCAGGGCAATGAATGATGTCTCTTGTTTGGTGCACCTCCCTCTTTTGTTCCTTCAAACCGCTAAGTGAAAATCTAACGTGAATCAAATAAAGGATCTTTAACATGGAAAGAATCAAACAAAGGGTTTCATTTGGCTTTCAAGCTGATAAATTTCAGCACCTCTGTGTGTTTGGGTTTGAGGAACTGAGCAACGCACTGTTTAATATGGGCAAAGACTGTATTTCTATAAATTCCCAAGATAGACAATCATATCTTTACTAAACTTTGATTGTGTTTTAGTTTGGATAGACTGTTTGAAAGAACAACTGCAGGATATTATTTATATAATGTGCAAGGTCACAGGAGAGAAGATTGATTGGTCAGGCATCCTCTGTGTCACTGGATTCATGTGGCTGTTAAGGTATTTGAAGACTGCTGTTTTTTGATAGCTACCACATTTAATTGTTTAAGAAGTAGCATACACTCAGAAATAAATTGTTAACTGAAAAATAGGTACTACTGTGAACATACATACATTTTCATATATTTAATTTATTTATATGCACCTGAATGTACGCATACATCCCCTACAAAAAAATTAAAGGTCCTAATATTTTGCTGTCATTTATCTAGCAAGTATGATACAGATTTTTGGTCACTTTAAGCTACTTTAGTGATGGTGGAGTTAAAGTGGAGTGATTAACATATTTTCTATTAAGCTAATCTGCCTTCTAATGATGAGGTACAGCTGAGTACTAGAACATTTATCGTCTCAAATGGACCACTACTAAGCATAATATATCCTCTGTTTACAATAATCAATGACGTTCCCATTAATCATAATAGATACATTATTTTTCAGATGACTGATCTCCATATATCAGCATTCAGTACTGATAACACATTAAATCAGTAAGTCAGTATCAACTCAGTACAGAAGAGCAGCTGAAACGTAGCTGCTTTATCATAAACTTGCAAATTAATAATTCATTCTGCTTATTGCCTCTTCCAGTTTCAGTCAATCCACAATAAATTATCTAGTAACTTTTTCACAACTCGCAAAGTTTAATAGCAAAATATAAACAGGCTAGATTTGTAGTGGTTTTTTTCTTCAGATTAATTTCTATGGCTAGAGTCAAGACTTAATATTTTATTAATAACTTGTATGAAACTCAGAGGAACAAATTAGATAAAAATATCATGAAACTACGTTACTTAGATTAGTTCTTTCTTAAGCAGTTCTTTATAAATCAAGTTCAGGATTTTGGAACTAGATTGTTTCTAATGAACAAAACTCCATTTAGTACACAAGGTTGAAAGAAATTCCATGCAAAAATAAAGATCAGAATTTATCGCAGAGGAAAAAAATAAAATTCAAGATAACATATAATTCTACTCCACTATACATGTAGGACTTACTCCTACAACTCTGACATTAGCAGGGTCTCTGATATTTCTGAGGTCCAAAACCATTTGATAAGCTGTTTTGGTGTAGCTTGCCTGAAATCTTCTGACAGACACTGAGTTTGATGCTGAGTGAAACTGTAAGAAGAATCTCTTTAAAATCATATGGCACCATTACTCCTAGCTAATTTCATTTAACTATTTTATTTTACTTTTCCCCCTATACATACTTAGCAACAATATATAATCTAAGATATTTCCTGTTAAAATAATACACCACTTTAACTTTTTTTTTTCCCATTGCTGGAGAAAAAAATAGTATCTCATTAAATCAGATTTAACCAGTAAAGAAATCTATTTACTTTAGCCTGGAATGATTATAACCACAGTTTCACATTACAATTACTGGGTCAATATAACTCCTGAAGTCAGCGACTACCATTTTAAATGGAAGTGGATCAGATCCTTAATCAGTGCACCAGTCTAACAGAGAACATTCACTAGATTTTTCTTCTCTAACCATTAGTAGTGAAGGATAATTAAAATAGAAAAATGACAACTACATTTTAACACACACGATTTTCAAGTATGAACTGTATCATGCTGATTCTTTTTTTGCCTAACAGGATCAGCAAAGAAACCTCTTGGAAGAAAATTGTCAAGTATGAGAAGATAAGTAAAGTTTAAGATCAATAGTTGTTCAGCATGCATTGTATGGAAGAGGGGTCACTATATAAATAACAAAGAAATACATTGTACATGATGAATATCATGTTCTTTAAAATGGCTCCAATAAAATAAGAGAATAATAAGAGTCTTTAAATCAGGCAAATTTCTTGGCAGGAAGCTATGAGCCAATGCAGTGTTCTGCACATTTGAAGATGGGAAGAAAATGCATATGAGGGCATTATTCTCCATTTCTTTCCTTCAAAGATATCAAATACAGTTTCATATTGGCTATGCAATATTTATACTAGAATATATTACAGTGGTACAACTACAGATGTCTGTCTTGAATGGGTACAGAGTCAGTGTATTGAAGTACGAAGTTGTCTGGTCCAATTCTACTTTCACTGTCCTGTCTTCAAAGGATTGCAGAACTGCAGGGAAGGTGTATGAATTGGACAAACAGAAATTTCTTATCATGAGAAAAAACTCATAAAAAGTCAATTTGAAATGAAATAAAATCTATGAGTCCAAAAGTATTTACTAAGCTTTTTTAGTCTCGAAGTATTTCAAGAAACAATCTGAGCAAAACATGTAAAGAATGCAGCTCTCCTTAATTGTCTTCTGTTACAGGCAATCTGTCAGTCAGCTAGAAGGCTCATTTTTCACACGTGTGAGTGATTTCAATCCAGTATTCTTTCCCTCAGAGAGTGACAGTTTGTGACTTTAAAGATACATACTTTTTCCATTACAGAGTATATTTTGTTTCCAGAACTAAAAATATTTTCTCTCATAGCAATACTTTAGATGATGTGAAAGTGGTCTGCTTTGAGATGTATTCGAAATATTCTTCAATTCACAGAGCCAGTGGTCCTCAAATCTGATGTGGCTGGCCTTCCAGAGTTGGTCAATGATTATTGAATCATGAAAGTTATCAATCAGAATCCTAAGCAGGATCCTAATTACTGTCTGTAGACATGTATTTGCAAATATCTGTGCTTGACAGTATGTGTCATCATGGTCTTAAGCTCCCACCACGTAACCGTCCAAGCATGAGCTTCTGCAGTCTAAGCTTAGTCTGAACCTAAAACTTCCTTCCTAAAATAGAAAACAGCCCTCGGAGCTATACATTACTCACCTCTCTCAGTCGATACTATTTCCAAAAGGTGTTTGCATTGTAATCGGATTTTGTTTTGGGGTTTTGGGGTTTTTTGGTTGG
>NW_010425146.1:13978-16422 GCF_000710305.1 Buceros rhinoceros silvestris
GTGGGTGGGTTTTTGTTTTGGTTTGGTTTTGGTTTTGGTTTTGGTTTTTGTTTTGTTTGGTTTTTTGGTTGGTGTTTTTTTGAGTTGGAGAATCGTAAACTATCTGTAGTAGATGGCTTTCTCATTTTAGGTATCTGAATTTATCTTCCAAAACTCAGTCAGACCAGGTTTTGGTTTTTTTATTACTATTAAGAAAATTTAGTTCTTTATACACTATTTATATGAATTCTTTTAGAAACAGTGACCATACCATCCACGTCAAGCAACACCCTTCAGCACTAGTTTATGACACATTTATTCAAATGCTTCATGTTTGCCACAAAGTCGAGTTTCCATACAGTCTTTCTGTTCTGGATAGCTCAGGCAGTGAGGAATTATTACAGCATGAGGCTTTGCTCAGTGTATAACTTAAAACAAGCTTCCAAAGTCAGCTGGAATTTACCATGAATCTTAACCATTTTTACAATAGTGACCTTGTTCACTCT
This sequence comes from Buceros rhinoceros silvestris, assembly GCF_000710305.1. Lineage (NCBI taxonomy): Eukaryota > Metazoa > Chordata > Aves > Bucerotiformes > Bucerotidae > Buceros > Buceros rhinoceros. The sequence goes on from NW_010425146.1 coordinate 14,464, forward strand.
ATCCAACTGGCATATACACATACTGCAGAAACTAAAGCAGATTGATAGGCAGCATAGTTCATAGTTTCATTGTTAGGGGCTTATATTTAAGTTTGCTTACACACATAGTAAACTGTGAGTTCGAGATACTCTTCTTTGAAAGGATTTGTAATATTAATTAAAACATAACTAGAATCAGTAGCTTAGCAAGAGTGCATAGTACCTGTGAAGTGGTAAAACTTCTGAGGAAATTTTCTATCCATTTTCTTTCGGATAGAACCCTCTGTGGTATCTCTTTTTTCATAGCTCTTTGTCACTCAGCCTGTATACTTTCTATCTACATGAAATCCTATAACAGCACCTGTGAAGTTTTGCTTACAGTGGAACCACTTTTGCCTGAATACAGATGTTTCAACAAGAAATTTGGGAATGTCATCCAGAGATAATAAGCATCAGTCATTCCACTTTGAAACAACAACTGTCTGGAGACACGTCTTTGAAATGGAAATCCTTGCTTCAAAGGGAAAATACAAAAAAATACTGCAAGTATTGAAAAAGGCCAAATATTTCAAATGGCCATATCTACCACCTAGTGATAAACAGCTAGAAATATTCTTGTGAAATATTTAGGAACATGCAGTTTGTGACCTCAGGCTTGTCTTATACAACACCATGGATGCAAGAAGATCTTTAATGACTCAACAACATCTGGTGCAAACTTGTTTACACCAGGCAGACCATCTTAATTCAGATGGCAACCATGAAGATTTGTGTGCCACTGAGGCAGAAAATTAAAAAAATTGTGATGTTAACCGTACAAATGAGCGATTTTTTTTTACACATAGTTTCAGGCTATGCTTTTGTCCTTAGTTACCACCTTTCAGGAAATGATCACTCATAGAAAACAGATGAAGAGACAGGAGAAAAACAAACAACCCACAACTTAAATTCTGAAGACTCCCCAGGACTCCCCACAATGTAGGCACTTTTCTAGACAATCATCATGGTCCTCTCAGCAAAACTAATCAGGTACTATTTCAGCAATTTTGCTGTTCAGTTTTAGGGAGGATGTCCTGAGTAAGTCTTCACAACAGAAAAAAAAAGGGTGTGTTAAGTTTTAGAAAATTTAAATGATGGCTTTTGAAAAAAGCCCCTCAGAAAGAGGGGCTGTGAAGAAATCACAGTTTACATGGCATAAGGCACATTCATCTTATCTTCCTTACTAGCTTCCAATCTCACTATGCACATTGGTTAATTAGTTATTCTTACTGATGGTTTTTGTAATAAATTATAAAAGTATCAGTTGATCCTGCATGATAAATATATTTCATATGCTGACATATTTAAATTATTTTTTATTTTTTAGTGATACAGTATCTTGCAATCCAGATTTTCAAGCCAAAAAGTGAGAAACATTGTACAACTGGCTGAAACAGATAATTGTGCTATGTACAAGTTGTATTAAGAAACAGCTGAGTATTTAAAGTCATTGCAATGCTGTCCTGGTTTAATGTAAACAGGGTTGGTCTGTTTGTGACGGACACATCAAAGAGCCAGTGGTGTACTCCTCCTGTGTACATCAGCCCATTTCACTGGCTGTGGAGCTTTCGGTGGGCTCCGTGTTTCTTTAAAAACAAGATGCAGCTGAAACCACTCCCTCCCTTTTTTCCCCCGCGCTCAGAACAGCTGTGACTCCCCTGCTCTCACTGCCACTCGGCGCCTGCTGCCGTCTCCACCGCTGGTTCGCTCTGGAGCTATCTCATGCTGCTGCTCACTGCTGCTGACACAGATCGCTTTGCTCCACGGCCCAGCTGTGGCTTCAGAAGGAGGGCTGCTGCCATCGTTTCGCCGGCCTTGCCTGCACGTGGACCGCTGCAACCGGACCGACACTGCCAGCCACGTGCTGTCACCGCTGCTGGCTCATGTGCTCTGCCAACTCTGCATCTGCTCCTGCTGCCACTGCTGAACAGACTGGTGACT
>NW_010425147.1:0-1366 GCF_000710305.1 Buceros rhinoceros silvestris
AACTGTCACCTTTTTATGCATTATTGGTATGTTGCACGTCGCAAAGCGGGTGTCTTACTTGGCATTGGGACTGACAGTGAGTTGGTTTATTTTGGGTCAGCTGGTAATGATGCCAGTATATTTTGGATATTACTTTATGATGGCTGCCTATAATTCCACTATCAAATGGATAACGAGTAATCACACCTCTCCATTCGACACTGGACCGATAGCAGTTGAAACCAGAGGTTCTGTGAATAGTACCACTTCTCTGTCATTGATAATTCTATGGTTATTAGTTATCATTAACACTTTCCACATGTGGTTTAGTATCAAGAACAGGTACCACACATGCACTACAGCCACTGCCACCTCTCCACCCCAACAAAAACAAGTCGCCCCTGTGAAGAGGAGGAAGAATAAGTCTGGCGAGAAATGTCCAGAAGATGCAAAGAACAGCGACCATGCAGACGGCTCTGATGACGACGCGGGACCAAGCACACCTCAGAAGCGATCAGGAGAGACCCCAGCCTCCGCAACTCCGGCAGCACAAACCTTTGAAGGACCTTCATTGCAGTGGAAGAATAAGTCCTCTGACAAGAAATGTCAAGAAGATGCAAAGAACAGCGGCCACACAGACGGCTCTGATGACGATACAGGAGAGACCCCAGCCTCCGCAACTCCAGCTGCACAAGCCTCTGAAGGACCTTCATCGCAGGATGAGTCCTCAGACCAAGAGGAGGATGATGCTCAACCTCGCTCTAGAAAGGACTTGAGCAGCATTAGAAAGGAGTTTAGCAGGCTTAAGGGCGAGTCGCTTATGGAGTGGCTGCTTCGCTGCGGGGATCACAGAGGCGACAGTATTGATTTAAATGGCAGAGAAGATCGGCAGTTAGGAAACGTGGTCCAGGAAGGAGGCACAGACAGAGCGATCAGGAAAAAGGAGAAAAAGATCAGTATCCTGAGGCGATTTCTGTCAGCTGTGAAAGGCAGATACCCCTTCAGAGATGACATTGAATGTCGTCCTACCAAATGGACTGCCCTAAGTAAAGGTATTGAGTACCTAAGAGAGCTGGCGATGAAAGAGGTTCTCTATGGTGACTGGGATGCTAATGTCAGCCCGGATCAAGTACTAGCTATGGAGTCCTTGATAAAAAAGTTCGTGCAAAGTGCACCAGAGAAATATGCCCACACATTGTCTACCATGCTGTGGGATAGGCCAGGTGACAAAGGGGCACTCACCATAGAACAAGTGTGTAACCGAATCCGTCAGTATGAGGACAGCGTTAACCACCAGTCTGCTGTTATTGCAGCAGTGTGGAACGTGACGGAATCCACCATTATTGCAGCAGTGCAGAACATGACAAAGGAGCTAGTAGATTCTATT
>NW_010425148.1:0-9035 GCF_000710305.1 Buceros rhinoceros silvestris
CGGGAGAGGAGCGGCGGCCCGGCGGGCAGAGCTTACCTTCCCGTGAGGGGAAGGGGCAAACCCCCAGGGTTTCTCCTTCTCCACATGCGTTGCGAATTACTGTTTTGCTAAAATATACTGCCTGCAAAACCGGCGCAGAAAAACCAGCTCTCTGAATCCGAGTCCCAGTAGCGAGGAAAGCCAGCCAGGCCCTGCCGAAGTGGTGCTGCCGAGGTGTAAGGGCTTGGTTTCTCCGGTGTAAAGTTACTACATCTTTAGAGCTGGCCTGGAACCAGTGCCGGTATAGGTTATACGAGCATTTAATGTGTGAGAGCAAACTTGCATGGTCTTGTAGGGGGCTGTGTGTGTGCGCACACACATGCACGTGTGTACGTTGCTCCCTCTCCATCCATATTCCCACTCTTTTTTATTTTAATGTGTGAGAGCAAACTTGCATGCGCACACAGGTGACAAGATACCTTATAACACACATGCCAATGTGTACGTTGCTCCCTCTCCATCCATATTCCCACTCTTTTTTATTTTAGTTTGCTGTTGCCACACATGTAAGCCTGGGCGTTTGACATCGTATTTGTCAGGAGGAACACGTCTTCTGTATGCGTCCCTGTGCTGTGGGTGAACCTGCCCAACCCCACTCAGTAGCGGCGGCAGCAGCAGCTGATGTTCCTACACAGTTTTACAGTGCGAGAGCAGCTGGATGTTGGTGCCTCCTGTAAATGCCTAGCAGGATGAACACTTCCTCTCAGCTCCTGCTCATGACAATGCAGGAGGCAGTTCTCTATCACTTTTTTTATTACCCCATGTCATTTGTCTGCGAGCTGTCTCTTCTGAGTTTATATGTGGCTAAGTGCAATCCCTCTGTTCAGCAAAGGAGAAACACGGCTCACTGATAGCTGGGCTCTCTTCCGTCGTTATGAAAGCAATGGTGGGTTTTTTCTGAGGACAGAGACCTTCGCTCCACAGCTGTCTGCTGTTATTTCTGCCATCAACTAGTGAAGGGTCCTGTGCTCTACTGTGCTGGATGGTCTTAATGGGATTTATTTCTTTTTCTTTAAGAGGGCCAAGCTCAGGTGCTTGTTAATAAAAGAGAAAAGAGGTTTTATTCAAGGTCCCCTGACATGGACCTGCATTTTGCATTCCGGGCTTTGCAGGATACTCATCTGGTTTGTAAAAACGATTTCTTTGGGCCTTAAGGGCTAAGAATCTGTATCAGTGATCTCTTCACATTGCCAAGCTGTAGAAGGATTGCCAATGGCTTAGCATGAGCCCAAGATCCAGTGACTCCAGGAGAGACATGAAACACTGCTGTAAATTTGCTCTGTCTCAGTCTGCGTAATTTTTTTTTTTTGCAGAAATATTAAGTTAGTAAGTGTCCTTATAGCCACAGGCAGCCAAATCCAGAGCTAGCACAACTGAATACATGCAGGATGTTCAGTTTTCAAACCACATCCTCTCTTAGACAGAACTGGGTGAGCTGAGTAGAGCCAGCTGTTAAAAGCCCAGGTGGACTCCCTGCCCCTTTTCTAGGAGGCCTTGCTGCTCCTCTTCCTCACAGCTCTTTGCTGGAGGTGTTACCTGCAGCTTACTGCCAGCCACTGGTTGGTCACTGGGCAGGATCCTGCATATTGCCCAGAAGGTGGATACTGAACTGAGGTTCCCAGGCCTTTGTTTCAAGAGGATTTTTCTTCCTTTAGGTAAGTAAATAATGTATTTCTACCAAAAATAAAAAGCTGGTAAGTAGCCATGGTTAAGGCATAAAAACTATAGCTTTTTACCTGAAGTATTAGCAGGAAGCTGTGGTGCTTTAACAGCAATCTTTTTAACTCCATGTATTATTACAGCTGACCAAAAGGTGTCTCCTAATTATTAGCCATATGTGATTCCCTCTGAGTTTAGTAGGAAAAGGTCTTTCCTTGCTGTAGTAGGTCAGTTTTTGACTTGCACTGTGTATTCGTTTCTGGTTTATATTTTCTTGTGACACCTCTCACAGAAGAGGTAAAAGGTAGGTTTACTGCTGTCCCTCTGTGTAGATAACTCTTGCTTACCTAGAAAAACATGAAGGCTATAACCATTAGCAGCCTCACTGCACAATTTCCCCCCCGGTGTTACTGAAGTAAACATTTCCATAATAGGTATCCCAAAAGCTCCCTAGGGAAGAAAAGTATGTATTGTAATGTGGGAAGGTTTCCTTTGCTTGCTTTCAGCACGGTTAACACCGTGTCCTTGCCATGCTCTGATGAATTGCCCGGCTTCTATTGTGATTAGCACATTTAGCATTAGGCTGGCCAGATGTCAAGCTAAGTTCAATCACAGCAGACAAGCACTAACCGCCTTTGTGATTTTACATTTCTAACTGATCATCCCAAGAAGATAGAAAGCCTGAATCTCCCAGCCCTGCTTATTCCAGGCAGAAAACAACTCCTCCCTGCGCAACTAATGGTACAGGCTTAATTAACCTAACTTGAAGAGGGCATTGCACAGCAGCAAAATCAAATCAATTTTATTTTTTTCTAAGAACAAATTGTATGCAATTTCGATAGTGGAATTGCTTGTGCACCCAATATTTGGTTACATCTGGCTCTAGCAGAGAAAACACTTGGACAAATAGGATGTCTCTTTGCCTACTTCTGAAACGTGCACATCAATATTGACGAAAAACAGGGAGATAGGACACGGTGTAGAGGGAGAGGGGAGCTGCTTCTCTTACAGGTCTTTGTGTCACTACTTATCACTGCACTCTTAACAATGGAGAGAGCAGACACATCAGTCTTCCAGAAGAATCATCTGAAAAAAACCAAACCCACAAAACTTACCCTTCCCCTTCTTTTGGCAGTGAGGAATGAATGCTGTGTCTTAAGAGACAATCCTGCTGTGATTTGAGAAAATCTGAATCTACAACATTGGGTTCCAGCCTCTGTATTTTGCAGCAGCTCAGCACACATGATTTCTTTTACTTTATGGACCACTTCATCTGGTGCTGCTTCACTATGTTGCTCCCATAGTTGTTGTCACTGCCAACAGTGATCTAATTCTTTTTTTAAAGCAAAGTGACTGTGGAATGCATAGGATATTGTGGCTTACTGAGGTTAGGCTTTTTCTTTTTTCAGATTTCAGGGTTAAACAGATGTGTGCATGTACTCTGGGAGTCCAGTCCAGATTTCATGAGGCACTCCTTGGTCATCAAGTAACCTGATCTGCTTGCAGGCTGCAATGCCTGAGCTTTGATTCAGAAGTAGTATCAATGAAAGGTGCTCCTCTGTGGAAAATTAGCCGTTCCCCCATCATCTGTAGTGATGTCTCATATCTATCTCACAGCATTCCAATGTCTGTTTAAAACAGCTGATTTATGGGGGCATGGGAGGATGGCTGCAACACATCTAATCTTAGAAGGTTGTTGTCTCTTGCTGTCTATTAGTTTCTCTCTTCCTCTACTAAAACATGAGCTCGATGGGGACAAATCAGTCTCTAACCACTGCACATGAAAGACTAGATTTTCAATCCTTTAAACAGCAGAATCCAATTCGCTGGCATTAATCTGTGGTCTTTACACTGCAGAGGAGGATAAATAAGTGACTGCTCACAAATAAATATAGTTATCCCTCTTTCCAGATACCATCAAAGCTGATTCATCTAACTTGCAGAAGAGACCAAGGAAAGTTTAGACTGTGAGAATGGATTCTCTCTTATACAAGTGGAAAATATATCTAATCATAACAAGATTCTGCTCTGTGGGTTGTAGCGTTCCCAGTGCTCTGTGTTAAAATCTCATTATTTCTTACTTTTGTTCAACAGCAGTATCCCTGGCTTTAGTTTTGCAGAGGAAACTTCTACTTCACTCTTGATGCTGAGATAGTACGTACTGTGTAAGTCTGAGACTAGTAGGCCAGAGCAAGTGTGACTGCAGAGAAACAACATACTACAGTAGAGGAGCAAAGGTTGCATGGAGGAGCCAGAGTGATAATGTTTCTGTAATTAATAATCATCCACTGCTTGTTCCACTTTACGAATGCTACTGAAAATAATGACGTACCTTCAGCATAATGAATGTTCCCCAGCTCATCTGAAAATCTCTTTATCTTGGTATTCTGGCTGTCCTCCCCTTTGGCTGAGTAGAACTGTTTCGTCATCGTGAAACCACCTGAGAATTTGAGTTGAACTGGACAAAAGGAACAAACAAACCTCTGAAAGAGCAAATGGCAGCTCAGTTTGAAAGAGAGACTTCATGAGGCCCAGGCTGGCAAAAGCTAAAATGCTACAGGGTCTCGAGTTTCTTTGTAAAATCTGGATGATAAATTTTTTCATAAATGTGCCTATTATTTTATAAAGGAGGGCTGTATAGAAGTGTTAGGGGTTTTCTCCTTACCAAATCTGAACTCAAAATCTTAATCACTGGCTTTATGTTTTCTTTTTAAATTTCCCCCTCAATCAGAATGAGCACATCTGAGTATGTGCATTAGAACCAGAGTTTCAGCACACCTGAGTGCGTCTGTAAATATTTTCCTGGAAACAGTAAGACTGTCTTAGTGAATCTGTGTATGTTTTTCTACACTGCATCTTTGCTTATCACATTAATTGTATTCCAGCCAGCATCAAATGCTGGATTCATATTTAATGCAAGTTTAGTATTATCTTGGAGAACTAGAGTGAGAGTGGTGTTGTATTACGTTTTGTTACGTTTAGATACGATTTAAAAGGCCCCGCTGAAGAGCAGAGGCTGCTTGTGATATGTTATGTATGCACAGTGAGGAAGTTGTATATTAAAATTAAAAGATCTAAGGATCTAAACTCGAATCTAACCATATAAAGGGTGAGGGGGATCCAGGCAGAGAGGAGCAAAGTGAGTGAAAAGTCCTCGGGAGAGCCAGGGTGAGAGCTTAGGTTCCTGTTTGCCAGTGACCCTTTCCATCTAAAACTTTGTTTTTCTTGTGCTACCTTGGCCACTTACCAACTGAACTGAAGAGACTTTGGGCTTTAGTGGCGATTTCTTCAACCGGTTGATGCATGCTGTCAACATGCCTGAGGCTTTTTGTAAATAAGCAACTAACAACTTGCTAGAAAGTTAAGGACGGAATGATTTTTTTTTAAAAAATAAGAGAGTCTTCAGATGATGGTCATCAAATGGCTTTTAAATACAAATGGAAGTACATCCTAAGCAAACTGTAGCCAAAAAGAACCAGAAGAGCCAAAAAGCAGCTCTTTTCTTTCAGGTGATTCAGATTTCAAATGGGACAAATTTCTGAGTTCAAGGAAGATAACCAAGAAGCTAGATAGCATCATGTACAGTAGGGGCTTAGGAGTTTGCACAGGCTTCCTTGCATCACATCCAGAAGGCATTGGATAATCTGTATTATGGAACATGGTGAAAATTGTACACATGGAAAAAATAAGTTGTTCATTTTGAAGATGTTAGTTATAAATGAATGGAACATTAAATCAGGGATACCGCCTCTAAAAACTGCCCAGTTCTTTATATGCAGCAAAGTATTCAAGAAAATGCATTCGAGTAGGCTTAAATATTAATATTTCACTTCAGCATAAAACACATTTTCTAAAACTAGGTCTGCTCATCATCCCAAGTGTCTATTTTAAATTTACTGTTGATGTGTTTTCTCACTTAGGCTCTACTTTTAGAAGTGGTTTCTACTCCGTTGTGTTCACATACAAGTATATTTATAACATTATCTATAAATACCCGGAATCAATAATCTGGTTCTTCAGGGTAATGTTCTTACCTAGAAAGAAATGTAGGGAGTATTAGTCACCATGTGGTTAGTACATGTTCTTCAGCCTCAAACTAGATGTAGATAAAGAATTCAGCAGACAACAAAAACTACGTTACAAGTGGACCTGAAGATCAGGAATCATCCTGCCTTCCAAAGGATTCATTTTATCATACATGAAAAGGAAACAAAGCAAACAGGAGAGAAATACAAAACGCAAATATAAAAGGACTGGGAATCCTACAAGTTTGGAAGCTCCCATGTTTGGGCTGTCTTATTCCCTACTCAAAAAAAAAAAAAGAGGATGTTCTGCTAATATGAAAAATTCTCTTTTTTTCAGGCAGCTCTGTATTTTAATACATAGCACAGATTGGAGAGCTAGGGCCACACAATAAATCAGGTTTGTAGCCTGGTAGATCTGGGAAAACCACACTTCAAAGTCAATTTTCCTGTGTGTGAAGGGATGTGATTTGGTAGCTTGCATCTGTTTCTCATGGAAGAATCTTCTTGGAATGGAATGCCTAACAAAGCTTAATTTCCATGCTGAGAACATACTCAGAAGCAGACAAGTGAGTGTTTTATACAGTGTTTGTTAAGGTAGCAACAAATTGGAGAATCTTTAAAAAAAAATCCTTAAATATCTGAATTAGCTTTGCAATAAAAAGTTGTTCAAAAGATTTTTCGTGACATTGGCGGTTTTTAGCAGCTGAACACTCGGATGGCTGCACTAGTTGCATACATCCTTTTCACAACCTTGCAGCCTCCAGAGCAAAAAGGGAAAGCTTTGAGGCATGTTCAAGACTTCTCAGCAAAAGAAGGAATTGAATCCCAGCCTCCTATGACATGGGGAGTTAACTAATGCTGGAGCTGATGTGTGTCCTTCTGTCATGGTCAATCTGGCAGAAAGACTTTGAGAGTATTTGCTTCATTCAGCCCTGCACGTGAGGGATGGAGGGGAACAGCAACCTGCAGTGTGTGGTTGGAAATGTGGATAAGCTCTGCTGTGTTGCTGTTGCTAAGTGACACGATCTGGGCAACTCTCCGTGTGTAAAGGGAACTCCCTGGCAACGACCAAGGTAGATAGATCACAATCCTTATATGACAGCTGAACCACAACATTTTAGACTTGTATTAAAACAAAACGATGCACTTAGCTACCCATTGCAGCAGTATTTTGGCATCTGAGATAATTAGTCTCTCTAAAAGCTCATTATGAGCGAATCAGGTTACCTTCACTGTGGATGAGGCTCAAGGTTTAGTACTAGGACCAGGGACTTCCTACAAACCCGAATACCACAACAGGCAGGCTAACTGTGGGGGTGCGCTGTCCCCTGGGCCAGGCAGCCACCAACTCCAGGATGAAGCCGAGAAATGGAAAGATTCTCTTAAGGGGAGGAGAGGAAAGAGCAAAGAATGCTTGCAAGAATTAAATTCTGGAAAGATAAAAAGAAAGAGTTATTAAAAATAACTTTATGCATAAAACACAATGTAAGCAGATAGAAAATCAAAACAGGTTCTTAGGATCGGAACTGCAGGCTCAGATCACAGCCAATTCTCACACACATAGAGAGCATTTACTAACAGACCCTGTTAAAGCGACAGCTGCTGTGTGTACCAAGGACGATGAATGGGCAGGAACTGTCTGACTTGAACCTGATTCTCCCAATCCTCCTCTTGGTGATGATTCAATTGATCTAGGGCATCAGGAGGCCACTGTGATGACCACATGCATTGACCACCCCTCAGAGGTCCCACAGAGGCAATTGTGCCACTTCTGCTCTCACGCTTGCTGTAAAGCCAATCACCACCTTTAGGGTCAGGGAGGAAATTGCCCCAGGTCACAGTGGCTGGGACAAGGCATATTTTTCACCATCCTTTGCAGTGTGGGACACCAGCTGCCTGCTACCATCACCTGGGTCCACCTTCCTCAAGTCACCTCTCATCTAGGCAGGCTTCCCATGCCCTGCTCTCATGTTACCTCTCCACACCTGCCACATCTGCCTGGGAAGAGATTTTTCTGGTTTGTTGTTTGTTTTTTTCTTTTTAAATGTGCTTTTCCCTCAATATAAATAGGTTTAAATTTTTTTAACTGTATCAGTCAAGATTTTTTTCATTCTAAGAGGTTTTCACTGTCAATATAAAACTTTGTCCAGGCTTAGACATTAGAATCCAGCTGGTAGTTCCAAAACGTCATGTCCTTGCAAGCATTACCACCAGGAGTGGGGGAAGCTGTTGAAGCTTTCCCTCAGTTAAGGGAAGAACTACCATGAATATCAGGGGAATTAATTTCTTGCGCTCTAATGTCACAGGATGAGGATGGGAGGACCATAAACCCATGTGTGATAAGATCAGCAGCATGGAGCTCCTCAGAAGAGCCTCTCCACTCTCACTGTAGGTAGGGAGGCAGGTAATCCGCAGGTTAGGAAGTTGGGTGTCAAGCAGGGCTGTCTGCTATGTTCATCAGGGTCCACCTCATTCAGCCCTTTTCCTGGTAATCAAAAGGCCTCAAACAATGGGAGAATTCATGTCCTCCCATGGGTCACTGGCAGAGGCTTGTTCCTGCCTTCTTACACATTTTCCTTTCAATAAAGGAATGGAAGATAGATTAAGTTTTCCATTTTGGACAGCTGGAGGATGTCTTTTAAAGGAAGCAATTCTGTGTTCAAGTCCAACACCCTGCACGGAGCAATAGCTTTTTCTCTTGCTGGGATTATCTCCAAAGGATAAAATGTCCCTTGAACTTGAGGAGGGAAATGGCCAGTGAACAGCAAAAGATCCTAGTGGTGTGGTGTGGCTATGCCAAATACCCAGAGGCATCTCAAACTGGCAGCTCCACAAGCTTCAGTGCTTTTGAGCCCTCAGTGCTGGTGTTCCAGTGAGGTGTTGGGGTTGGAGAGTCTTGGGCAGAGGCACTGTGCCATCAGTGAGCTGAGACATAATGCCAGGTCTGTATTTCCACATCAAACTGAGCATATGGTACGTCCTGTAATGAACACCGGCACTGCTTTCCCCACCCAGAAGTGAAGGAAAGGTCAGGCATCATCCAAGACCTGCAAATGCAGGGGCTCGGGACACAGTTGTGGCACTTTGCAAACAGTTTCAAGGAGAACAGATGATCAATGCCATCTCGCTGCCTATTTCCACTCTGGACTAATCCCAATCAAAGCAGCCTTGTCTGAAGTAGCTTCTGCCAGAATTACTTGGTGTCTGTCCTGCTGTTCCCTACCTCTGCCTGTCCTCTCCTCCTCTCATATAGACTCTTTTCCAGGCAGGAATTTGCTAAGTGCCAAACCACCTCACCAGGGGTGACGCTCT